>NW_012155874.1:12296-27369 GCF_000956105.1 Propithecus coquereli | reverse complement strand
AGTAGCTGGGACTACAGGCATGCGCCACCATGCCCGGCTAATTTTTTTTTTTTCTATATATTTTTAGCAAAGATTTCTTAAATACAGAAAGCAACACCCATAAAAAGAAAATTTGATAAATTAGACTTCTTCAGAATTCAAAAAGTACTCATTCTAATACAGTTAGGAAAATGAGTAATAAGCAAGCTATACTGGAGGAAAATATATATAAGTCATATCTGACAAAGGACTGTATCTCCAGAGTATATAAAGAACATCTCAATTATAAAAAGACAAACCACCCACTTAAAAACGGTCAAATATTTTCACAGATACTTCACCAAAGAAGTTATCATGAAAAGCCAATAAGCACATGAAAAAATGCTGATCATTAGTCATTGGGGAAATTCAAATTAAAACCAAAATGAAATATCTTTACACACCCAGCAGAATGGCTAAAAATTACAAAGACTGACAACACCAAATGTTGGTGAAAGTTTAGAGCAACTGGAATTAATACATCAGTGATAGATGTATAAAAATGCTGTAAGTCACTTTGGGAAGCAATTTATTGTTTTCTTTGTTTTCTTTCCTTTTCTTGTGGTAGAACTTACGTAACGTAAAATATAGCATCTTAGATCATGTGTTGTTTTCCTTCATTCTCTTAATGTGATATATTACATTGATTTTCATATGCAGAACCATTCTTGGATTCCAGGAATAAATTCCACGTGGTCATTAATCCGTTAATATGCTGCTGAATTTGGTTTGCTATCATTTTGTTGAGGATTTTTGCATCACTATTCAGAAGGAATATTGGTCTATAGTTTCTTGTGGTGTCTTTATCTTTTAGGATAATGCTGACATCATAGGAAGTGTTCCCTCCTCCGATTTTTTGAAAGAATATGAGAGTGGTTGGCATTAATTCCTCTCTAAATGTTTGGTAAACTTCACCATTGAAGCCATCTATGTAGTCCTGCACTTTTCTTTGTTGGAAGGTTTTTGATTACTGATTCAGTCTCCTTGTTAATCATAGCTCTATTCAGATTCTCCATTCATGATTCAGTCCTGGTAGATTGTATGTTTCCAGGAATTTGTCCATTGTGTAGGCATACAATTGTTCATGGTACTTCTTTTTCCATCCTTTCACTTTCAACTTACATGTGTCCTGAGATCTAATGTGAGTCTCTCATAGACAGAATGTAGTTGGATCACATGCTTTTTATCCATTCTGCCAGTCTGTGCCTTTTAATTGGTGAGTTTAATACATTGACATTTAAGATAATTGCTGACGAGAGAGAGGACTTACTTTTTTGCCTTTTGTTGTTTTCCGTATGTCTTGCAGTTTTTTTGTCTCTCATTTCCTCCATTATTGCCTGCCTTTGTGCTTATTTGATATTTTGTAATGACACATTTTGATTCCCTTTGTTTTCCTTTGTGAATATTCTATAGATATTTTCTTTGTGTACACCATAGAGATTACATATATGGCATCTTAAAGTTATAACAATTTGTATATGCAACTAATGTTAAGTTGGAATCAATTTAAAACAAACTCCTATGCAGCTCTATCACCCCAGTCCACTTTGTTATTGATGTCATATATTTTTGTTTTTCTTCTAAATTCTGTAGAAAATTAAAAGGAGAGTTACAATCAAAATTATAATAATGCTTTTTCTATTTTCCCATATATTAGGCTTGACCAGAAATCTTCGTATGACTTCAAGTCACTGTCTAGCTTTCATTTCAAGCTAAAGGACTCCCTTTGGCATTTCTTGTAGGCCAGGTCTAATGGTAATGAACTCCTTCAGCTTATATTTATCTAAGAATGTCTTAATTTCCCCCTCATTTTTATTTGTTTTTGTAGAGATAAAGTCTTACTGCATTGCCCAGGATGGTCTTAAACTCCCTTCCTCAAGCGATCCTCTTGCCTCAGCCTCCCAAAGCGCTGGAATTACAGTCATGAGCTACCGTGCTTAGCCCACCCTCTTTTTTGAAGGACAGTTTGCCAGATTCAGAATTTTCAGTTGACAGGTGTTTTTTTTTCTTTTAGCACTTTATTATTTCATGGCCTTTAAGGTTTCTGCTGAGAAATCATTGTGTGATCTTACTATCTCTTGTGTGTGATGGGTCACTTTTCTCTTGCTGCTTTCAAGATGCCCCCTGTGTTTTGACTATTTGGTTATAATGTGTCTCGGTATTGCTCTTTGGGTTTAGCCTACTTGGAGTTTGTAGATTCATGTCTTTCTTCAAATTATGGCAGTTTTCGGCCATTATTTTTTCAAATAATCTTTCCCTTTCTCCCTCTCAGGACTCACAATATGTATAAAGTCCATTAGGCTCTGTTTACTTTCTCATTTCAGATGTCCTGTTTTCAAGTTTGCTAATTCTTCTGTCTATTCAAATCTGAAGTTGAACCCTTCTAGTGAAGTTTTCAATTCATTTCTTGTATTTTTAGGCTTTGGAATTTCTGTTCAGTTACTTTTTATAATTCCTGTCTCTGTTGCTATTCTCATTGTGTACATCTGTCATTTTCCTGATTTCCTTTAGTAAGCCCAGTGTCTGTACTTCTTTAGAGACAGTTTCTGCCATTATATTTTCTTCCTTTGAACGGGCCATGTTTTCTAGTTTCTTTGTATGTTTGTAATTTTCGTTGAAAATTGGGCATTTGAAAAAACAGCTACCCTCCCAGTCTTTGCAGACCGGCGCTGAGCTTTGGGGTTAGCCTGACATGAAATCACGTCTTCTCGGGTCTTTTCTGAGCATGCCTGGGCCTGCATGTGACCTTCTTAACTCTCCTGTATACACAGCTGCTCTGCAGGGTCTTGGACGCTCTGTTCTATGTCTCTGCCCGTATCTTTCCCCCGACTGTCTGCACGTTAGTCATCCCCCCGCAGCTGTGCCACGTCGTAGTCATGCTTTTCCGTGTGGGAAGCCGAGTTAGACATGTTAGAATGGTGACCTAGATGAGGGCATGGGCCACAGCGGACCTCAGTAGAGAGAACTGGAGACCTGGAGACCTGGGGACTTGTCACATTGGGCCAAAGAGGAGAAATCTGAGCACGACGGCTTTCACTGACCTTGAACCAGCCAGCTGCTTCCACCTGGCTAGGGGGGGCAGGTCCTGAGAGCAGCACGCGCAGAAAAGCCTCCAATCCAGGAATGACTGAGCCTCTACTGTGGCTGCCTGGAGAGCCGGTTCAGCGTGACCAGGAAAGTACCCACCCTGGGGCTCTCCCCGCACACCATGGCACAGACTCACGTAGGGGGTGGGGCTGCCAGCCTGTGGCCAACAGCAGGGCCTTCACCAGCCGACAGAGGCGCAGGCCAAGCCAGGGCTCCTCACTCCTCTTACCAGAGCACGTGAATCCTGGCTTCCACGCCTCCTGGAGTCTGCTTCTGGCCTGCAGGCACAGGGCTCTTACTGGCTTTTGCCCAGCCCCACAGTCAGCACAGGCCTCTTTCTTGGCACCTGTCCCCAGCACCATCAACACTGCACCTCTGAGCAGTGTGCGAGCTACAGTCCCATCCCAGGAAAACCTCCAGAGGTTTACCTGCTGTCCTCAAGTGGAGAGATCCCAGGAGAAAGCTGGAGAGAGTCATCGTCACCGCCAGGAATAAGGTCTGCACAGGGCAGAGTGGCCATAACTGCCAACCGGTCCCAGGAGCGGCTCCGGCTCCGGCTCCAGCCAGAGCAGGCTGAGTCCCTACAGCCCCTTGGGCAGTTGCCAGGCCTCAGCTGAGGACAAGCAGGATAGAAGAGGAATGGCACAGAGGAGGGATCCTGGTTTGGCCTCATGAACATTTTCTGGGGTTGGGCAGGCAGCCCTGAGAGAGGGTTTTCTTTTGGTCTTGCTAAACACCGGAACTCTTGTCCCAGTGTCGGCCACTCACAAGTTATGTCTTTTACTCTCAGAATAGCGCTTCTGCCTCCCCCAAATGGCCAACAGAGCTCTCCCTGGCCTCGCTCCACACGGCCACTGCTCCTTGCTAAGAGCTTTCACATGCCCCCATTCCCAGACCCTCCGGAGGACACTGCGTCCATCGGGAAGTTGTTCTGCCTCAGCTTCTCCCATAGAACCAACACCTGCACCCATGCTGGCTTCCTTAAGTCATTCACTCTGTTCTTCTTCTGTGTACACAGCCACTCTTCCTCATCCTCTTCACCGTACCTGGCCCCAGGGGAGAGCGTGCAGCACGGCAGCCACCGTCTCCTCACCTGGCCCGCACACGTGCTGGGGTCCTACCTAAAAGGCCCAGATCTCACCCCCAGCTCCCTCCCAGGGTACTTGACCTTGTGCTCGCCCTGTCGTCTTGCCCCACTGTCTGACCGTGGCTCCCAGCGCTGGCTGCCACGGGGGTCTCACAGTGACTCTAGTCGCCTACGCTCAGTCCCCGAGTAACGCTCTTCCACTCCCCAGCCGCCCTGGGGGCCTCACCTCACCCTTTTCTCCAGGACCCGTGGGCAAAAGTGAAACCTTAGACATCCCGATATCTTTCAAGATAAACTTGCCTTTTCCCCCAGGGTCCTAATTGTCTTAATTATGTTTTCAGTTTTTGGAAGTCTCTCTGGAATCCTGAAGATGTTCTGGAAGAGTTTGACTAAAGTGCACAAAAATTCTTCAACTTCAGCTTTTTTTTTTTTTTTAAACTCCAGGATCTCAAGGGTGTTTACAAGCTTTTCAAATAAAATAAATCCAGCCATAGGTGAAAAGCAGCCATCAGGCTCTTCTCTGTGACGCAGGGGCTGTTTCTCGAATACTGCTGTGACCTGGTGTGGGGCACTCCCGGCTTTTCCTGCGTGAGAGGACAGCTGGACCGTGATGGGAATGAGAAAGAAAAGAAACTTCTCTGGGGAATTCGAGCACCCTTTATTATCAGGCCCAGAGAGGCATTTAAATGTGACAGCAGCCACGTCTCACCCCCCCGTGAACTAAGTAAGCTATATGGACTCTTAAATGTTGCCACCAGTAGCCATAAATTAGCCTAACAGTGCTGTGTGCTGGATACGTAATCCATACCTTGTAATCCAATAAGATACAGCCAATCACTAATGTCATTTCTATAAACCAATAAAATTCCTGATGAACAGCTTTTATAATGATAACCTCTTCTTTATTCTCTGGAACATTTCCCAGGGTTTCCCAGGAAGCTGTCCTTAACCTTGGCCCAAATAAACCTTCTGTATTAATTTTGCCTCAGTTTCTTTCTTTAGGTTGACAGAAGCAACAGAGGCTAACCACACATACTCTTTGGGATCTTACCTGAGGAGCTTGGAGCCTTCCAGATGTTGAAAACATTGTCTGGGTGGGGTGTCCTCAGGCCCCCCAGCATGACATGGAGCCGTCTCCACTCTGAGAACAGCTTGGTCTCTGGCAGCAGATCTGGTTTGCGTGGCCAGTGCTGCCATCGGCTCCTCGTCACCAGCCCAGTCCAGGCGGGGCAGAGCCAGGTGCAAGGGCTTGTGACTGTGACCTTTTCTGCCTTGCAGACGGATGAGGAGAAGCAGCAGGACTTGCCTGTGGTGATGCCGGTGTTCGACAGAAACAGCTGCAGCATCCCCAGATCCCAGATCTCTTTCATTGACTACTTCATCACAGACATGTTCGATGCTTGGGACGGTAAGAAGTCTTACAGCATGTTTTCTTTTAAAGAACAGGGAACTGCATATTAGATAGCAGATAGTACACTGGACTCTAGAATATGATTTGGGGCTTAGACTTTCAAGAGGAAGAGAAGAAATGAGGGCCCGAGAGCCAGGTGTTCTTTGTGCGTTTCCTCGTTAACCGGCCCCCGGGTGCCAGCATCTTCCCACCTGTTTTACAGATGAGGGAATTGAACTTGGGATGCCATCGCTAGCAGCAAAAGGGCGAGGGTTCAAAACCAATAGCACTGACTCCAAAACCCAGTGTTTCTACGCAAGCCCTTTGCCACCTACTGCCCCCAGCTTCTCCGGGGCCTCACTCTGTGCCAGACCAGAGGGCGCTAGTGTCCCTCACTGATGCACGTCACTCTACTCTCACCTTCCGGTGGGACAGAGGAGCCTGTCAAATAAAAGGTGATGGGAGAAGAGGATCCTGCTACTGCTACCTGGGCATCTTGTGTCCTGCAGGCTGCGGGGACTCGAACTCAGGTCCAGTCAGGAGAGCAGCTCCTGTCTCAGGGGCGTAGGGTGCTCTGAGGTGAGAACAGGGGTGTGTGGCTGGGGAGAATTGAGGCAGTGGAAAGAGCTGTGGCTTTGGGGGCAGACTGCAAGCTCTGTAGCGTACCCCGTCTGGGACCGAGACCAGACTCAGGCCTCTCCAGGCCCCATTTCCTCCACACACAGCTGGGGCAAGGAGATGGTACATGTGAGGCGCAGCGGTGGGAAGTGGGGGAGCACGGAAGAGCCCGTCAGGGTCTGGCCCCGGCCCTACCATAAGGTGTTTCCTGACACCTTAAGCCCAGAGGTGCTGGTTAATGATAATTAGCAGAGTAGCTGCCTTCTGTCGTACTTACCAAAGTTACCAGCTGGACAGGTCGGCCACAGAGGACATGCTGGCATTGAGTACAGGATTTAACTTCAGTAAACCATGTTCATTCAGGTTTCTGGGTATGTTTGCCCAGGTCTTTTTAGCATTATGCAAATGCCTACTTCTTCTGTCCCTCTTCCTTAAAATGCTCTCATTAGAAAGCCTAACCCTGTAAACCGAGGCTGTGAAAGGATGTTGCCTTCCCATCTTTTTCTCCAGCCTTCGTAGACCTGCCTGATCTAATGCAGCATCTTGACAACAACTTCAAATACTGGCAAGGACTGGACGAAATGAAGTTGCGGGGCCTCCGACCACCTCGCGAATAGTGTGGGACACTGTCCAGGGCCCAGACGCTTTGTCCCTCTGATTATTTGGAATTCCAGATGGCAGCCAGAGTTCCTTGGTCCTTTCAGTATTAGGCAGAACTGTCCCCCAGTCTGCAGAGCCTGTGAAAAGCACATGAGGGACATCAGTGAACTTCTGCAGCCACTATCCAATGCCACTGCCACAGAGTGAGACTTGGCCACTGTACCTTGGGCCTGAGCTCTTCAGAAAGGCACACAAGAACCATGGTTTTCATCAGCTTTCTTTAACACATGAGGTCTGGAGAGACCCTGCAAAAGGTATTGATGGATTTCCTGCCAGCAACAGAGAGTATCTTACAAACAGTTTCTCTCAGTTATGTTCAGACTTAAGAACAGCTGATGGCAATCGGATCTTTAGCAATTTTTCCACATCATAGAAGGTGCAATCACTCACTTTGGAACACTACTGAAAGTGACTTCTCTTTTAAAATTGAGTAGCAAATGAAACATAAAAAGAAACTTTGAAGTTGATTATTAATATCAATTGTTAAAATGTTTTATTTATTTTATAAGTTCAATGTTTTCTATGAATTTAAAAATACTTCAAAGCCAAAGCCAACTTCAGATGCCACGACCAAATTTACACAATTCATATTCGTTCAGTATGTGTTACTTGGATACAGACTTATTTTCATAATGCAAATTAAAATATAAAGTGACATTTTTTACTGCACTATAGAAATATTTGTATACGTTGAACCCTCCTGATTGAGGCTGACTGGAAGAAGCTGTGCTGTTGGTGGGTCTTACTCTGCAGAGCTAAAGGACAAGGCTGCTTCCCTGTATAGAACCCAGGGCTCTGAAACTGCTTTAGCCATCTGATCTTTGCAGGTGACTCCCCAAGGTAAAAATTACCCTCTTCTTGGTTTGCAAAGAAAAATTGGAACTTGATACTTTTTCTTCAAGTTTTATAATTGAATTTCCAAAAGTCTGCCTTATTTTATACTTTTTCTATAAAATATTCCCTATAAAAATGAAGAACAAAAATGGAATATTTAATGAATTGACATTTTATAACCAGCCTCTTTTCATCTGCAGTGGGAATCTTTGATTCCAGAAATTTATAAAGGTTCTATATCTTCACATTTTGAATAATCATAATACCATAAAAAATGACACTTGATGACATTTCAAAGTGTCATTTCAAACTTGTATTTTCTTTCCAGATAAAAATGAAATTAAACTATTTGTTTTTAAGACATCATGTGTTGCCTTTTTTTGAGTTTTGCTTTATAACAATATTTAATCTTAATCTTTTTCTCTTAGTAGTTAAATGACTTTTCCAGGGTCACACTGGGCCAGATGAATATGTTGAAAAATCCCCTGAACTAACTTTAATCCACCACCTGGTACCTCTGAATGGGTGTTCAGTGATACCAGGCACCCTGGAGCTGGCAGAGGGGCTCTCAAGGATGGGTCCCTGATCTCTGACACCCATTCAGAGATGTCAGGACACCTAGAAGGCCACAGGGCACGCCCTTCAGGGGATCTTTATCTAAGGAAACAGAGGCTGCTTTTTCCTATGTGAAGATATTTGACGTAAGATGATAGTTGTGTCCTGAGCTGGAAAGAAAGCTCTGTCCTTTCCACCAGGTACCAAGAAAGAAAAGGAAATGAACCACCCAAGGAACCCAACCATCTCAAGGTAGAGAGAGCAGCACATGCAACATACAGAATCTGCACCACCAAGAGCTAATAATAATCGAATAATCTGAAAGAGACTTCAAGAAAAGTATGCTTAACATGTTTACAGAGATAAAAGGAGGCCAGGCGCAGTGGCTCACACCTGTAATCCTAGCACTCTGGGAGGCTGAAGTGGGAGGATTTCTTGAGGCCAGGAGTTTGAGATCAGCCTGGGCAAGAGCGAGACCCCATCACTACAAAAAGTAGAAGAATTAGCTGGACACGGTGGCTCGCGCCTGTAGTCCCAGCTACTTGGGAAGCTGAGGCAGGAGGATCGCTTGAGCCCAGGAGTTTGAGGTTGCTGTGAGCTAGGCTGACACCAGGGCACTCTAGCCTAGGCAACAGAGTGAGACCCTGTCTTAATAAAAAATAAATAAATAGATAAAAGAAGCATTATAAACTATAAGGCAAACCAAGATAGTTTAAATAACAGGTAGATTTGAAAAACCATATTAATAGACGTTCTAGATATGAAGAATATAGTCACTGAAACAGAAAACCTCAGTATATAGGTTTAACAGAAGACCAGACATAACTGAAGAGGGAACTAATAAATAGGAAGACAATTAAGCAACTCATTTAGAATATAGCACAGAGATATAAAAGTGGAAAATACGAAAAAAAGTTAAAATGTCAGAGTAGAATAAAATGCTTCAAAATGCGTCTAATTAGGAGGTCTCGGAGAACTGGGGGAGGCAGTATGCAGAGGAAGACTGGGACTCTGTGATTTGACAGACAGACGTCCTCAGAAAGGGCCCACTGAATTCTAAGTGCTGTAATAGAACGAATCCACACAACACAGTGAAACTGTAGAACATTGAGCACAAAGAGAAACTCAAAAGGTGTGAGAAAAGACAGATCACTTACAAAGGAACGAGAGTCAGGCGACCACACTTCTCATCTGCAACAACCAGAAGAAAAAGAAATAACATTTTTCAAAATACTGAAGGAAATTGTCAACCTAGAATTACACACCTAACTAAAGTGTCATTCACGAGTGAAGGTAAAGTAAAGGTGAGTTTCAGAAATATGGACAGACTTAATTACCAACTGACCCGTGTCAGGAACTACTGATAGATGCACAACTGTAAAATGAACCCAGCGAGGACAGGTAAGTTGCAGAAATCAATGGGAACAAAGATTGGTAAACACCTGGAAAAAACTAAGTAAGTGTATTGAGTAGGGAAAAAAATAACAATGACATAATCAGGAGTGGAGAAGAGCAGGCAGACAAAACGAGCTATTTGCTTTAGACATTCAACATGGATAAAGTTCAGGGTAATTGTCAAAGGACTAAAAGAACGTAGAACTTAAAATCACTAAAAGGAAAGCAAGGAGAAGAAGTAAAATGTGACTAATGCAACCAATAAAAGACAAATGGAAAAAGAAAACACATGACTTAGAAAGGACAATGGCAGAAATAAGTACAAAAGAAACTTGGAAGATACAAAATCAATTCTAGATTAAAGATCTGTATGTGAAAAAATACTGTTTTGACATTGGAATGTGGAAACCATTCTTAAAATGACACCAAAAGCTTAAAAGAAGTATGTACAAATTAGAAATTCTATATGACAAAAGGTAAAAACATGCCATAGATTTGGAGATGGCCTATAGCATTAACAAAGCATTCACATGTAGAATATATAAAAGATGCCTATAAACGAATAAGGGCAAAAGCAAGATATTTTAAACTCTTCAGATTAACAAAAGTTTTAAAATCTGACCATACCAAGTATTGATGAGGGTATGAGAAAGTGAATTTCTGAACATCAATGGTAGGAATGTGAGCTTGGTACGACCACTTTGGAGAGCAAATTGGAAATGTCTACTAAAGTTCCTCAATTCCACGATTCATTTTTAGATCCTAGAGAAACTTGCAAATGAGCATGTTCAAGAATATTCACCCTAGAATTTTGTTAAAGTGAAAAAGTGGAAACCACCTAAATGTCCTTAGGAGAATGGATAAAGAGATTGTCCAGATAATGGCATATTGTGGCAGACCGTTTCTAAAATGGTTCCCATTGATCCTTCCCCCACCCCACCCGGTATTCACAGTCTTGGGCTGAACCTGGTGTCTTGGAATACGGCAAAAGTGATGGGATGGCACTTCCAAGATTTGGCTACAGAAGGTGTATTAGTTTCCTAGAGCTGCCGTGAGGAATTACCGCACACTGGGTGGCTTAAAACAATGTAAATTTATTCTCTGTTTCCTGGAACCTTAAGTCTGAAATCAAGGTGGCAACAGGGTTGGTTCCTTCTGTAGCCTCTGAGGGAGAAACGAAACCATCCTGTGCCTCACTCTTAGCCCCTGGTTACTGCCAACAGCCCTTGCATTCCTTGGCTGGTAGATGAATCTTTCCAATCCCTGTCTCCAGCTTCACATGGCCTGTCTCCGTCCTCTCCCCTTCTTACAAGGATACCGGTCATGGAATTTATGGCCCACCCTAAATCCAGAATGGTGTCATCTCACAATCCTTAAGTGATTGCAGCTGCAAAGACCCTATTTCCAAATGAGGTCACGTATTGAGGTTTGGGGGGACACTATTCAACCCTTTCCGGTTGTTGCCGGCGGTTTTTTTTTTTTTGTTTGCGTTGTTGAGGCAAGCTGCCTTACTGTGAGTGGCCTGTGGAGAGGCCCACGTGGCAAGGAACTAAGGGCAGCCTGCAGCTCACAGCCAGCAAGGAACCGAGTCCTGCCAGCAACCGCATGAGTGAATTGGAAGCAGATCCTGCCCCAGTCACGTCTAGATGAGACTTCTCCAGCAGACACCTTGATTACAGCCCGCTGGAGAATCTGAGCCACAGTACCAAGCTAAGCCACACCTGAATTCAACTCCTGACCCACAGAAACGGAGATGATAAATGTGTTAAGCCAGTAAGTTTTGAGGTAATTTGTTACACAGCCACAAATAACTAATACAGGAGCTCCATAGCAGTTTAAAAGAATGAAGTTGAGCTACAGATGTTTACTAGGGAAAAGCTTAAGAATAATATTGAATGAAAAGGCAAAGTTGCATTATAACATAATTTGTGTAAATTTTTTGGATAGCCAAAATACAATGTTCATATAAAAATTAATAGTAGGAACATTAAAATATTCACAAAGTTTACAAATACCAAGAATTAGCTTGTGCAATACTGCCTAGCCTTCTGGTATACACACAGAGTGGAAAGCTGAGAGCTTTTCCTCCAAACCCTCTTGTACCTAGGTTTGCATATCTAATTTAGGTTCACCTGTCAGGTGCTTATTTGTCCAAGACTGATTTAGAACTGAGTCATAAGTGGAGAACAGCAAGGTCCATATAGGGGCATCAATTCTGAGTATCAGAAATGGCATTCTAGACCCAGCAGCTGTCATGGTGGCTTCCTCATTGTGGTGGAACCAACAAGGCTCTGGAGCCACAGCAACAACCTTGGCAGCCCAGCTCTGAGGTGCGGTTTAGGGAGACGTTCCAGGAAACCCAGTCAAGATAAATCCCTTTGGCTTAAACTAGCTAGAGGAGTTCTCCAGCCTTCAAGACTGTGACCACGACCAGAAGCGTATGCTCCAGCCTCACCATGGCAGTGACCCACGGAGGCAGGGGAGGACTCAGGTACGAGGGAGACCTTCAGAGGGAACTACCTGTACATTTTTTGTTTTTGAAAGAAAGAAAAGCCACAGCAAAATACATTAAGTCTGGTGGTGAGTATATTGGTTTTTAAAGAAATATATTACTTGCCAGGTGTGGTGGCTCACACTTACACTCCCACCAAGGCCAAGGCAGGAAGATCATTTGAGACCAGGAGTTCAAGACCAGCCTAGGCCGCATCTCTTTACAAAAGAGGGGGCGGAAGGGAGACAGAGAGAGAGAAAGACCCCTTGTCTCTAAAGAAAAAAAATTCATTAAAAAAAAAAATACATTACTTTATGTTGAAATATTTCATAATCTTTAAAAAGTGTGGAGATCATGGCAGCTGGGAGAATATTTTATCCTTAAGTAGAGAAAGTCTTTCCAAGTAGTGCACAAAACAGGGAAGCCATAAGAAAATAGTAAACTCAACAAAAATCAGAATTTTAGGTATCAAATCACAAAAAACAGGGAAATGTAATTCATTTTACAAAAAGTTTCTACAAGATTGATTTCTACAAACTATAAGAAAATGAACTCAATAGAAAAAAAGGAAAATGAACAGAAATTTTGTAGAAAAAGAACTATAAAAGGTTCTTAAAAGTTTATGCTAAACTTCCCTGATAATTGAAATGCAAATAGAACCAATTTGAGATATTTTTCACCTTTAAGGTTAGTGAAAAACAAAGAGTTTGATAACTGTGTTTATAAGGACATGTGAAAACAGACGAGTGTAATTAATACAACCTCTATGGAAGGCACATTTGCCAAATCTATCCAAATCACAAACGTACACGCACTATGATCCAGCAATTCTACTTCCAGAATTTTAGCCTAAAGATTTACTTACCGACGTGGGAAATAATACGTACAAAATTATTTATGGCAGCTCTGCTTATAATAGTAAAAGATTGAAAAAGCGTAAATGTCTATCACTTAAGAAGAAGAATAAATAAATTATGGTGGGCTGGGCGCGGTGGCTCACGCCTGCAATCCTAGCACTCTGGGAGGCCGCGGTGGGAGGATCGCTTGAGGTCAGAAGTTTGAGACCAGCCTCAGCAAGAGTGAGACCCGTCTCTACTAAGAAAGAAATTAGCTGGGCAACTAAAAATAGAAAAAAAAATTAGCCGGGCTTGGTGGCGCACGCCTGTAGTCCCAGCTACTCGGGAGACTGAGGCAGGAGGGTCGCTGGAGTTTGAGATTGCCGTGAGCTAGGATGACGCCACCACACTCCAGCCCTGGCAACGGTGAGACTCTGTCTCAAAAGAAAACTTAATTAATTTGTGGCCACATAGAGGACTACTATGCAGCTATAAAAAAGCATGAGGAGAGACTGTTTTCCAGTTGCACATGTAAGGAACCTGGAAGTCACCACTCCATTCCACCAGCAAGCAGAAAGCTAAGCGTGGCAGGCAGCGCGGCGCGTGCCCGTCGTGCAGCGCTCCGGGAGGCTGAGCTGCAAGGCTCGATCGCTCGGCCCGGGGGTGCGAGACAAGCCTGCGGGAAGAGGACGCCGGCACGCCCGTGGGGCCTGTGCCGCGTTCAGCCCGCGGACGTGACAGAAGCCGGGAGAGGCGAGCGTGGGGAGGCGACGGCCACAGGGCGCAGCCGCCTCCTGTGCTTCCGGGGCCGCACGGAGCAGGGGCAGGGGCCTCCCAGGCTGGGCAGGACAGAGCGGCGACAGCGCTCGGGACTCGCCAGCCCCGGCCGAGCCCCCTCAGAGGACTCGCGTCTTCCACCCGAGAAGGACACCGAAGTCTCAAATAGCCTGGAAAAGGCCCGAGGTTTACACGCTCACCTCGCTTAGCCGAGCCTCAGGAAAGGGTCGGAGAAAAATAGGAAGCGGTTTTGCTCCCCCGTTTCTTCAAAGAAATAACGATGTGGAGGAACTGGCTTGAGTCACAAGGAAGCCTTCCCCCGGGACCGGGACCGGAAACGACGAGGAAAGGAGTTACTAAAGTCGCCAGCTCCCAGCCAGCTCAGGAAGCTGAATAAACTTCTGAACAATCCGTCTCATCCTGCTATAAAAAGAGGAAACGTCCAGAAGCTAGGAACCATCGTGTCATTTAGTTACATGCCCTCTAACTGCGCTTGCAGGGGCTCCAGTCACAAAGAGGCCTGCGCGTCAGAGAACGAGCCCGCAGGCCCTCGCTAAGGGCTCTGCTGAGCGGCAGCGGCGGCGCCTCCAGGAACCGGCGGGAAGCGCAGGGGCTGCGTCTGCGCACGCGCGTCTGAGGAGCCGGCGCCACGAGAGCTTCCCTTGCCAAACGGGCAGGCGCCGCCATGCGGTGCTTTCAGGAGCCGCTTCCCGCTTCACCAAGGCCTGCAACGCCGCCTGCGAGGCCCCGTTCTCGGCCCACGGAAGAGGTCCTGTTTCATCTAGAGAGGGAGGAAACACACGCAGCCTTCAGGAAGCCACGGCGGTAACCTGGAGGCCCAGAACAGCACCGGGGCCTGAGAACAATGCCGGAGGCAGCCGGGGCACGGCCAAGGCCGGTTAGCCTGGCGGTTATGGTTACGCGAATGGACAGTACGCTGTGTGGTTTTTCTAAAAATAGGAGTAATGCTTTAACAATACATCTGAGGATTTGTAGATATTAATAAACTTCCTTCAAGACAGCAAGTTTGGCTCAAATGAGGCATCGGTTTCCGACTTCATGGTTCAGTTCAAGTCACCCCCAAAGTGTCGAGTGACTTGGCCGCGGGCCTGGTCTAACATCCCCGCCCACAGATGGGGAGAAGCCCCGACAGGAAAACTACTTCAGAAGAAAAATATTATTTTCCTTCAAAATGACTCTTCCTTGAGAAGATTAACTTTGGAAAGCTGAAAATTAAAAACATTTTTTTTTTTTTTTTTGAGACAGAGTCTCACTGTGTTGCCCGGGCTAGAGTGAGAGCCGTGGCGTCAGCCTAGCTCGCAGCA
>NW_012155874.1:0-10966 GCF_000956105.1 Propithecus coquereli | reverse complement strand
AGGGATAGAAGAAACCTGGGTTTTCAGTGTTATCACTGAGCTGCTGGATCGGACAGCCCTGGAACCCTCCAACCTCTGGACGTCCTGTTTAATGAGATAATAACCTGTCTTTATGGTTTCAATGGGGTTCATTCAGGGTTCCACTTCTACAGAAAGAAAATGTAAAAGCCCAATTTAGAGAGGGACAATACAAAATTATAAGTGGGAATTTCTGTTACAGTGAAATACTGCATAAACAAAGCTACTCATCCCAGCACTGTTCGAAAGATCAGAAGACTGATCTTAATATACATCGCTAAGTGACTAGTAAATATATCCATTATAAATTATTGGTCAAATACATGCACGATGGAATCTTAAAGAGCCCTCAGAATGAAATGGGAAAGGCTCCTTGGTACCATTATGGAAAAGTAACCAGAATACACTAAGTGAAAAAGTGCAGCACGCTGTGTATGATGTGCTTCGACATGCATTAAAAGGGGGAGAAACATATGTAACTCTTTTGCTTATGGTATTAGTAATGGATAGCTGTATAGCAAATTACTCAAACACTTAACAACTGAAAACATACATTTATCATTTCACTTTCTGTGGGTCAGGAGTTTGGGAGTGGCTTAGCTGAATGGTTCTAGTTTAGTGTCTCTCATGTGGTTGTAGTAAAGACACTGGCCAGAGAGTGACGTCAGTGAAATGGTAAAGTAATAAGCACTTTCAAAAATTCTCTCCTCCATAACAGCAGTAAGAAAACTGGCAAAATGCTGGGCATGGTGGCTCTAATCCTAGCACTTTAGGAGGCCGAGGTAGAAGGATCACTTGAGCTCAGGCGTTCAAGACCAGCCTGAGCAACATATCGAGACCCTGTTTTTACAAAAACAAATAAAAATAAAAAATTAGCCAGGCATGGTGGCATGCATCTGTAGTCCCAGCTACTTAGGAGGCTGAGGCAGGAGGATCACTTGAGCCCAGAAGTTTGAGGTTGCAGTGAGCTGTGATGATGCCACTGCACTCTAGCCTGGGAAACAGAGCAAGGAGAGGGAGAGGCTGTGTGTGGCGGGGGGCGGGGATATCAAGAAAGAAAAAGAAAACTGGCAAAACTGCCTGGCATACAAAAGAAGGGGCAGATCATGGTTGGAGTTCCTTCAAAGTCTCGTTCCCAAAGAATTGTCATTATTCAACCTGTCTGGTAGATCCCTAGGAGACTCTACTTGCAAGGCTGTCTTTATTTGACTGGACTTGGAGCCTTCCCTGTCTTAAGGGTAACTGCATAATGCAATAATTATAAATTTGTGCAGATGAACACACAATATATGAAGATTTATTGCGTATAATACTAACAACACCAAGGAAGGGGGTAATAGAACTATTATATATAGAAGCAAGGTCTTGTATAGTATTGAGATAAAGTTGGTATTAATCTGAACTAAATTGTTATAAATTAAGATGTTAATTGTAATACTCAGGACAACCACTAAGAAAATAAAGATATGTAGTAAAAGAAATGATAATTAAATGGTACACTTCAGGAAATATCTAACACAAAAGAAGGCAGTAATGGAGAAATAGAGAAATAAAAAAGATACAAGACATATAGAAAAATGTAAAAAGACATAAATCCCTACCTTATCAGGAACTAAATTAATACAAATGAATTAAACAATCCAATTAAGGGTGGAGATTGTCAGAATGGATTTTAAAAAGACAATCAAATTGTATGCTGTCTACAAGAGACATACTTTAGATTTAGACACAAAAATGTTGAAACCAAAAGGATGAAAAAAAGATATGCCATACAGACAGTAACTGAAAGAGAGCTAAGTGGCTATATTAATATATTAAAATAGAAATTGTTACTAGAGACAAAGAAGGACATTTTATAATAAAAGGGTCAATCTACCAAGCAGACATCACAATTATAAACACAGATGCACTTAACAATATAGCATCAAAATACATGAGGCGAAAATTGACAGAATGGAAGGGAGAATTAGACAATTTAACAGTAATTACTTGGAGTCTTCAATACTCCACTATCAATTATGGATAGAATAACTAGACAAAAGAATTAATAAGGAAATAGATTTGAACAACACTCTAAACCAACTTCACTTAAATGGCACCTATAGGACATGGCAAAGAACAGAAAAATATCCTTCCTCTCTAGTGCACATGGACCATCCTCGATAATAGGCCATATGATAAGCTCTTTTACAATTCTCAGTAAGTTTAATAGAATTGAACTCACACAAAGTATGTTCTCTGACCAAACTGGAATGAAATTAGAAATCAATAACAAAGGCAAAATTTAGAAATTCACAAATACGTGGAAATTAAATAATACAATCCTAAATCACCAATACATCAAAGAATAAGTCACAAGAGAAATTAGAAAATGCTTTCATATGAATGAAAGTGAGAATGCAACAAACTAAAATTTATGGAATGCAGCGAAAGCATTGCTTAGAGAAGAATTTATAGCTGGAAATTATGTATTTTAAAAAGGCCAAGCATAGTGGTTCACACCTAAATCCCACACTTTGGGAGGCCAAGGCCAGAGACTCGCTTGAGCCCAGGAGTTCAAGACCAGTCTGGACAACATAGTGAGACTCCATCTCTGTAAAAAATTTAGAAATTAGCCAGGTGTGGTGGCTAATTACATGCCTGTAATACCAGCTACTCAGGAGGCTAAGGTGGGAGGATCACTTGAGCCCAGGAGTTCGAGGCTGCAGTGGGCTATGATTGTGCCACTGCCCTCCAGCCTTGGCAACAGAGTGAGACCCCATCTTAAAAAAATTTTAAAAATAAATGAAGAAAGAAAGAAAGAAAGAAGAAAGGGCCAAGTGTGGTGGCTCACACCCATAATGCCAGAACTTTGGGACGCCAAGGCGGGAAAATCACTTGAGGCCAGGAGTTCAAGACCATAGCAACATAGCAAGACCCTGTCTCTACAAAAAATACAAATATTAGCCAGGCATGGTGACACATACCTGTGTTCCCAGCTACTCAGGAGGCTAAGGCAGGAGGATTGCTCGAGCCCAGGTTGCGGTGAGCTACAATGATGCCACAGCACTCTAGCCAGGGCAACAGAGTGAGACTCTGTCTTAAAAAAAAAAACTTCCTAAAAATAAAAGAGGAGGAAACACCTCACAACTCATTTTGTAAGGCCAATATTACCCTGATACCAAAACTAGACTGTGATATCACAAGAAAACTACAGCCCAATCTTTCTTATGAATGTGTACATTAAAAATCCCATATAATATACTAGCAAACCGAATGCAGCAACACATAAACGTGATTGTACATCACAGCCAAGTGGGACTCAGACATGCAAGATCAGTTCAACACACAAAAATCAGTGTCATACACCATACTGACAGAATCCAGAACCACATGGTTATCTCAACAAACACAGGAAAGGCATTTGACAAAATTTGCTCTTTCATGATTAAAATACTCAATAGGCTAGAATAGAAGGGAACTTCCTCAACCTGATAAAGGGAAGCTACAAAAAGCCCATGGCTAACTTCATACTTAATGGTGAAAGACTGAAAACTTTCCCCCCAAGATCAGTAATACAACAAGGATATCCACACTCATCATTTCTATTCAGTATTGTACTGGAGGTGTTCACCAAAGCAATTAGGCGAAAGAATGAAATAAAATGCATCAGATTGGAAAGGAAAAATTAAAACTATCTGTATTTGAACTGGGCACAGTGGTACACACCTGTAGTCCAAGATACTTGGGAGGCAAAGAATCACTTAAACCCAGGAGTTCAAGGCTGCAGTGCCTCACAATCGCACCTGTGAATAGTCACTACACTCCAGCCTGGGCAATGTCGCAAGACCCTTATCTCTAAAAAACAAAACTATCTGTATTTGCAGATAACATGATGTTGTATATTAAAAGTCCTAAGAAATACACACACAATTAGTGTGAATAAACAAATGTAGCAAGGTTGCAGGATACAAGAACAAAAGATATAAATCAGTTGTATTTCTTTTTTTTTTTTTGATAGGGTCTCACTCTGTTGCCCAGGCCAGAGTGCAGTGGCATCATCATAGCTCACAGCAACCTCAGCCTCCTGAGTTTGAGCAATCCTCCTGCCTCAGCCTCCCAAGTAGCTGGGACTACAGGTGTGTGCCACCATGCCTGGCTAGTTTTTCTATTTTTGATAGAGACGGGGGTCTCACTCTTGCTCAGGCTGTTCTTGAACTCCTGGCCTCATGCGATCCTTCCTCCTCAGCTTCCCAGAGTGCTGGGGTTACAGGCCGCCGCACCTGGCCATCCACAGTTCTTACTACCATCACCTGTACCACAGCTCAGCGGATTCCTACTTCAGGTTATACTGAGTTAGTGATTTCTAATCTTCTTCAAAAATATTCTCACCCGTAGTTGTTCCACATGGACTATTCACAGAGGCCAATTCTCAGCGTCTTCACACTTGGCACTGACCCCTTGAGCAGTGTTGGTGACATCTCTCGGCTCATCAAGAGCCAAGAGAAACCAGGTACAGCCACCTGCTTTATTTCCTCATTGGCTACTGATACTGCCCCCTTACAACCTCAACCCTTCAGGCGACCGTTCCCCAGTGGCTCAGTCTTCAAACGAGTTTATTTATCTGGATGTATTTCTTCCAGAGAAACTAACACAGCACTGGTCAATGGCTTTTCCTGCCTGGCTAACAAATGAGCCACTCACATAAGCGCCAACATCTGAAGCCCAGGTGTTTTCTTTTATTCACATGAGTATGCATCAATCATCTTTTTAAAAAGTCACGATATGGTCATAGGCATGGCATTTGCAAGTTATTAACTGTGTCACTGAGATCTGTAGCACAAAGCAGTGCCACACTGCTTATTCAGCCACTGTAGCATAAAACAGCCATGCGCACGCAGTATGTACGCACATGAGCAGGGCTGGGTTTCAATACAATTTTATGGACACTGAAATTTGAATTTCCTGTAATTTTCACAGGTCACATTCTTCATTTTTTAAACATTCAGAAATATAAAAGCCATTCTCAGTTCATGGCTCACAGGCAAGGGCCATAGTCTGCCAAACCCTGCAGCTGACCAGGAGAAAGTGAGCATTATTCACGTTCCTCACCTGTTCTAATGAGGAAGAGCAAAGGCAGAGAGGAAGGGAGATGGGAAGGAATGGAGGGAGAGAAAGGAGACGGGAGAACTCCAAGTGCTGGTTCTTTGAAACTATCAAAAAAAGTCAAACATCTGACAAGTTTAATTCAGAAAAGAAAGAAAGCGTAACGTTAAAAATGAGACATAAAAACAGATGTGGAGTTTTCCTAACCGCAAGAGAAAACTACTGGTATTACATATCAATCAAACTGAAAATCCTGATGACATTGGCAATACAGGGAATAACTACCAATTTACAGCTATGGGGGAAGTTTGTGGTTAAGCACAATCAGCTGGGTTCTGATTTGGATTCCATAGCAGCTCTGAACCTCTCATCGCCTTCTGGCTATCTTACAACACTCAGTTGCAGACACCTGAGAGCATGCAAAAAACGCTTGTCTAGAGAAACGCCAATAAAATGGTTAGGGACAGGTTTCAGTTGACTTTTCCTTACTGCAGAAGAAGCCAGTTTTGTGTCCATTTGTAAGTTCAACATTCCTTTACTCCAAATAAATTTGTCCTTCTTTGGCTTCTTTGAACTGATTGTAACATCGCAAGTTACCTCGTTGAGTTAAAAAAAAAAACCTTTAACATGTTCATTTTATTTCTATTTGCACGAGAATTACTTTACTTCACTTTTGTTGAAAATACCAAAGAACCACATAGAAAAACAAATTACCTCCAAAAGTTTCTGGGAGTACTTTCAAATCTTCAGTGAGCGTTGTATCCCTGACACAGAAGGCACAAGACCGTCCAGTCTATTTTATACCAAGAGCATAAAATACTCTGGCCCAAGGAATCCAGGGGAGACAGCACGGAGGGCAAACCCGGTCCACCGGCCTGGGGAGCTCTGTGGGAACACCTGTCTGGCCCGCCCCATCCGGAAGCACATCAGTCCCCCGGGGGCGGTGGGGGGGGAGGGTTTGCAGGGGCGGGGCCTGGCCACCTGCCTTTAATGGCGTTCACAGGTAGCTCTGATGAGCACGAGGATTAGTTACTCAAGCCAGCTGGAGCCCCAGTGCAGCGCCCGTCCTCTTCCTTCTCCCCCCAAACCTCTCCACCTCTCACCTAAAACTTACCTACTGCCTGAGGTCTGAGGTGGGTGAGCCAGCAAGATGAGAACCACGGTGACACTGCCTCCCAGCGGAAGAGTGTGGAAAGCATCACAGCAAACCGCCCACTTACTGGTTTCATCATATTGGTGATTTTCTCGATCCAGCTCTGACTTTTCCCCCATACACAAAGCCCAATCCTACCTCAGCGTTGACACCAAAGACCTAGGGGGCGGGGAGAAGTTTCTTTATGCAGAGCTGTATTTAGAAGGCAAGAGAATTTGCTGACAACGCCTGACCCCACACCAAAAACTGTAAACGGAAGTTCGCTGTGAATCAACGAGGGAGAAAGCTCTTCCTTACAGAATACTGACGCGTAAACACGAAGGAAGGATGCTGTCAGAGCACCTTCAGCGGACGCTAAAGCTAGTGGGCAAAAAGATCACGAGGAACAGGACATTTAGCTTTGAAATGTCTCCTCACAGTTAACTAATTACGAAGGGGAAGTTCACAGTGGAGAAACCTGACGAGCACTTTCATCCAAGGGCTCAAAATAAACGTCATTAAAGAACGTGACGAGCTGGAATTCCCTGCCTGTCGGCATGCCAGGAACACAGCCCTGCTTCTCCGGTGTTCCTGCTGAAAAAGGTACATTAAATCTAATTGAAGGAAACATCAAACAAGCCCAAATGTTAGGACAGTCTACAAAATAATTGGCCAATACTTTTCAAATTTTGACCTCCAAGTAACAAAAGGAGGCTGAAGGGACGTGAAAACTACATGCGGTAAGCGACGCTGGGCCAGCCAGCCAGAGGGACGTCACTGCGGTGATCACAGACTGTAAGTTATACAGTATTGTGACAATTACTGAACTCCTGATTTCGATCACTATACTATGGTTACTTAAAAAAAAAGGTTTTGTTCTTATAAGACACTGACATATTGAGGGCACATGGGCCCATCTCCAACTTACTGGGAAACGGGTCAGAAAAAATGTGTTCCTGTGTATGTGGGGGAGAACACGATAAAGCAAAGCGATTGGGACAAAATACGAGCAACCAGCAAATCTGGGTTGAGTATGTGGGAGTTCCTTGTACTATTCTTGCAACTTTTCTGTGAGTTTAAAATCCTTACCAAAATCAACTTAAAAAACGCATTCAAAAATTGCCTGCTGCACACATCTGCTCGCAGCAGCAGGTACGCAAGTAGCAGCAAAGGGCTGGAGCTTTGCAGCCACCCTGACCCGTGTTCAAACCTCAGCTTTGCCACTTCCGGCCACGTGATCTTGGACCCACAGACTCGTCTCCACCTGGGCCCACAACTGGACCAACTGGACAGACGAGGAGCCCTGACCTTTCCTCACTCCAGATCAGGCACCAGCCCGGCCCAGCCCGGCCCAGCCCCAGCCAAGCCGCCCCGGCTGCAGCGAGTGAGCTCTGCCTCCCGCTGCAAATGGCTGGAACATTCCAGCATGGATCCTCACACATCCACTCCAATTGTTGACAATCTCCTTCCTGTGCCTGAAGGACTGGGCTCAACACTGGACAGCTACAAAGACACCACCTGCCCCACCTCCCACTGACAAAGCCCAACCCCCACACAATCACCCTGCTGCTACCCATAAAGGCAGGCAGGTTGGCCCAAACTGTGGGCAGCCACCAGAGGCTGAAGAGCAAAGACCCTGCAAACCCAGGGTGGAGGTGGCAGCAGAGCAGCTTTCTGGGCTCACACTTGCTTTCTCCAGACACATGCCCAGGCTGTCCTCGGTGCTGGGATCCAGCTCACTGGGCAAGGCCTTTGCTCCTCTCCTGACTCAGCTGAACCCACTCCCCACGGACCACACAAAGTAGATCCCCCAAACCCCAGGCAACTGCCAGGAGAGCCAGTCAGCTAAACTTGTCCCCTTCAGAGAGAACTGCTGCCCTTAGCTCCACCACAGCCAACCGCACAGATGACACAGGCAAGGCTGCAGTCCCAAGTTTATTAAAATATTACAGCACAGAGAAGATTCAAACGGCTCCACGTGGTGTTTTGAAATTCATCCCAACTGTAGGCTGAGTGACCTGCAGGTTGGACAGACTGCCAAAGTCCTGGAACAACAAAATGGATTCAGTGTGAGCAGCATATTGGTGAGGTCTATGGTCAGAGCCCCAGTGCCACTGCCAGGCCATGCTTGCCAGCCTCCACCAGCTTGGGCAAGGCTGGTGGGGCCCAGCAGAAAACATAGGCTTCCTCCTCTCAAGGGCGTCCAGCGGAGACCTGAAGGGCCCCTCACTCCACTGCCAGCCACCAGGGGCCTTCCGTGCATCGATGCCTCCCACTTTCTCAGGATTGATCTTTCAACACACAGCTGACCACAGGGCACCCCACTTACACCACCCTCTGTGACTTTTCCCCATTCTGCCATGCTGTTTCTCTCCTTGTTCTCAGATCCCCTTCATAGGGCTCTAAAGCAGGATTTCTCCATCTTGGCACTACCGACATTCTGGGCTGGACAGTCTTTGTTCTATACAGGGGTGTCCTGTGCAATGTATAAAGCTTAGCACAACTTCTGGCCTCTACCCAGATGTCAGCTAGGATGATCCCCACCAGCTGTGACAACCAAAACCGTGCCTGGACATTGCCAAATATATCCTGTGGCAAAAGTCTGCCCCTGGGGGAACATACAGTGCCTCTTCCTTTCCAGATCAGAGTTATCACTAACCCACTGACACTTGTGAAGGGCCGGAGCACAGTGGAGGATGAGAGCTGGGCCTGCCCAAGCAAGCTCAGGCTAGTGAGTGGGAAGAAGAGCCGAAGGGCCCACTGTGTGCCTAGAACTTAATGTCCTATTCGAGTCTCAGAAACCCATTTTACAGTTCAAATTAAAAAGCTGCATTCAGGACAGTGGTTATTTCAGGAGGAAAAGACTCAGCAGGTGTTTGCTGTACGGATGTTCTTCTGAAGCTAGGTGGAAGGTACATGGAGTTCATTTTGTTCTTTATCATCTTTTTGAACATCCTAAACATTTAATGACCATAAAAAAAAAAGGAAAAATGGGAAGTTGTTCAAAATTACCAACAGCCTGCAGACTTTGAAGCCTATACTAATTTCACCAAACAATGTAAAAGGACTAAAATAAGCCACATAAGAGAAACACATCAAAGTGCATTGATACCTGCGAACTGTCTGAATACTGCCTGGCATGTTATGTGGAAATGAGACTACAGCTCTTTCCTGAGTGGTTTGCATAGAAACTTTTGTGTCTACAAGCAAAGAATTCTCCAAGGGAAAGCAGGCAAAATGAAGAACCAGGGCTGAAACAAAGGGGTCAATGCAAGCCAACCATTGAACCTAGAGAGAAAACCAGAGAGGAGGCCACTAGGTTTGGGAATTATGATCTTGTGCAGCAAACTCAACACATCCAACTTTCAATAACCAGCTAGCCCCGTTCGGAAAGCAGTCCAATTTAGTGGCAAGAAGTGTAGATGGGATTCCCAATTCTGCTATTTACTAGCTATGTAACCTTGGATTTGATAAAAGTTAGCTTATCAAAATTAACAGAAAACTCCCGATGGTTCCTGACCAAGGATGGCCCACTTTAGGAATCCAGCAGACACTTACCAAAAGTTTCAGCATCTCCTTAGTGTCAGGATCTACTTCGATGATCTCCTGATCCAGAGCTGAGACCTAAAAGGAGAAGAGATAGGCCCAAATGATCAATGAATGAGCTCTCTCACTTTCGCTTCTCCCAGATTCTTACGTAAGCAGACAGAAAAACAGGGTGGAGTGGAACAGGACCCCACAAGGTGAACAGTCTGCTACAGTAACAGAGGTCCCAATGACCTGTTCTCTGGTTTTACCTTCCCATGTCCCCATTATTTATCTATTCAGTGTTCAGAAAACCTTAAGACTAGATTAAGACTAGGCTTCCGGAATACTACATCAGGGCAAATAAACGAGAAGGCATGATAGCAGTTATCAAACAAACGTCATGAAAGGCTCTCGTGAAAAATGGAATGGACTATTTAACAGGCCCCGAGAGAGCAGAATTGAGCTTAACAGGTGGGCGGATTATAGGGACCTGGAGTTGGTGAAGGGGTGTGTGGCTAGAAGACGACCTCAGGTTCAGCTGAGGTCCCTCTGGAAGACAAGAACCTCAAAGCGGCCTCAGGAACCCACTGCTTTGTCATTTGAGAGCGAGCAAGAGGCCCCAAGACCCAGAAAGTTTACCTCTGGGACATAGTTATCTCTCCTCTCTCTCTCCTCCTCCTGCAGCTTGATGGAGATACCTCTCACTGGGCCTCTCTGGATCCGCTTCATCAGATGTGTGACGTAGCTACAAAGCACACAGGCCCAAGGAGAACAGTGAGAACGCACAGCCACTCCCACTGGTACCCAGAACGTGTGGATGTGTAAGTATAAATGCCAGTTTCGGTTCTTTTCCACGGTGAGAAGAGACGGCTCACCATCCTGGGCCCTCCTACACACGCACCTTCTGCACACAGAGCTCTAGGCGCCTGGGCATGCGTTCCTGGCCTTTGGGCCTGTCACTCTATTCACACTCTCCTTCAAGGCTACCGACCCCCCACCCCCTTGAAAAACTTCCCCTGCTCTCGCAGCCTTCATTTTCTTTCCTCCAAGTTCAAATTCACAAAATTTAGCACTTAATACGTTGGCCTTTACTGTACATGAAGTCTTCCCAGCTATATTCTTACTAATCTTTTGAACAGTAACTGCAACAGTGAAAAACATTTATCAAAAGTGACACCCAAAAGCAACAAGGCTTCAAAGCAA
>NW_012155873.1:16788-17116 GCF_000956105.1 Propithecus coquereli | reverse complement strand
TTAGAATACTGAAAATTTTACAGAGATCTGTCTGTTTTTACACTCATGTGAGTTGTATCTGTAGATGGTTTAGGGACAAAGGATTAAATCTGCATGAAATCATCATGTTTCCCTAGATGTCACCATGAAATTGGTACTTTCCCCTGTAAATTTCCATAGAATTACAAAAATTATTGCATCTTTGTCTCTGGATACCTTGCTTGAAAATATAAATGAGACTGAGTCAACCTTTCTTGTAGTTGAGTTACTGTTATAAGTAATTATTCATGAATTTGCTAATTAAGAAATAGGAGAAAATGTATGTATTTTATATGAAAAAATTAGAAAA
>NW_012155873.1:2965-4038 GCF_000956105.1 Propithecus coquereli | reverse complement strand
TCTTAATTGATCTAACAGATAATAGTTTGTTCAATATAACGATGGCAACAATGTATTCAATTATACATATTTCACTTCTACATAAACATAAAAAAATTATTTGATTATATTTATATGCTTATATGGAAGTGAAATAAAAGAAGGGAATGATACAAGAAACAGGAGAAAGGAATTAGGAATATTTTGTTATTATAAAGTACTTGCACTTCCCATGAAGCAATATAGTGTTACGTGAATGTAGTCTTGATTTAGTTGCAAACATATATTGCAAATTCAAGGATAATCACTAAAATAAGAACAAAAAGATGTATAACTGACAAGAAAGGAGAGAAAATAGAATCATATACGATGCTCAATTAAAACTACAAAAGGAACAAAAAAAATGGAAGACAAAAATAAGAACAAGGAATAATGGCGGCATAGAGAAAACAATAACAAATATGATAGATATTTAACCAACTCTATCAATAATCACCTTGAATATCAATGGCCTAAATGAACCAATTAAAAGATAAACATTGTCAGAGTGGATCCAATAACAAGACTCAAAGATATGTTCTCTATAAGAAATCCACTTTAAAAATAAAGACATATAGATTAAAAGTTAAAGATAGAGAAAGATATGCCATGCTCCCACTAATCAAAAGAATATAATAGTAGCTATATTAATTTCCTACAGTGTAGACTTCAGATAGTTAGCAGGGATAAAGAGAGGCATTACATAATGATAAAGCAATCAACTCCCCAAGAAGGAAAAAACAGTCCTAAATGTGTACATGCCTAATAGCAGAGGATCAAAATATGTGAGGCAAAAACTGATAAAACAGCAAGGAGAAAGAGTTAATCCACTATTATAGTACGAAATGGACAGATCCAGCAGGCAGAAAATCAGTATGGATAAAGTTGAACTTAATAGCGTCTTCCATCAACTGGATATTTTTGACATCTATCAACTACTTTATTCAACAATAGCACAATATATGTCTCCTGAAACTCCATGGAACATTTACCAATGTAGACTACATTCTGGGCCATAAAACACACCTTAATACATTTAAAAGAATAAAAGTTAT
>NW_012155873.1:0-1141 GCF_000956105.1 Propithecus coquereli | reverse complement strand
TCGGGTTAGAGGTTCCACCAGGAAACCCTAGGAGGATTGAGTTCTCTTGATTTTTGCTTATAGGTGATAAAATCGGGACATAAAATTATTTCCTGTAGTAAATTAGAAAGCAACTTTGGTGAATTCATTTGAATATAGACACTGAGCCTACCCTACCACCAAATATTCACATGCATTCACATACAAATAAACAACTTCTCTTTTCCATATGTTTATTTTTCAATTCAATAATTTAAATGTGAGTGAAATCTTTGTTTAACATAAATTACCAGATGGGTCTCCAGACTTCATTAAAGAGAAATAAGCAATTCTTCTGAAGCATTTCTGAGTATATAGGTAGTGTTTCCTATATTGTGCAAGACATGCGTATACAATAATGAATTTCATTTAAAAAGTCATACAATATTGGTAACTTAAAATCTCTTGATATAATGACATTCCATGAGGACAAGGCTTTAATTATATCTGTTTCTAAAAAATATTTAATTCGAACCCTTATCTTGATATAAAGCAAATGGTATGTCCATCACTACTGCTTATTGGATGCATAACTGGTCTAGGATTCACATAGACGTGCTGTCAGGACTAGGGTGACTAGTCAGAGAAATCAGAACTGTAAAGGTCCAAGATCAGTCAATCATTATGCTTCACAGTTGTAATTTTTGTTCCTCACCAAAATTGTAACCTTTCCTGTTCAGATATTCTTGTTTTCCCAGTTAAAAAGTTAAAATTGTCTTCCCATTAATCCCTGCCCTCATCCCCAAGCCTTTTTCTTGTGTCCTGTAGGGCCTCGTTTCCAACTGAGAACAATTTACCAACTTCTTTAAGTTAACACAGTTTCTCCATCCTCTTTTTTGGTTGAATTCAGGATCTTCTGAGGAAACTACTTTCCCTGGAGACCTCTTAAGTAGTCCCTTTCATTTCCATATGACATACATCCCCAAGGGTCAGAAGTAATCTACATCTTTTTCTAAAATTAAGAATGCCTATTTTGAAAGATGGTGAGTGAAAACCATAAAATGTTAATATTGATGTGCTTTCTGGACATTCTAAACTCTCTAGAGATCCTTCCTTTCTTTCTTTTATTAAAAAATGTAGGCCGGGCGCGGTGGCTCACGCCTGTAATCCTAGCACTCTGGGA
>NW_012155872.1:18348-18790 GCF_000956105.1 Propithecus coquereli | reverse complement strand
TTTAATAGAAGCTTTACATTGATGAAAAACCTTCAATTAGGCCATGAAATTTAACGCTGGATTCAAATATATATTTATTTAATTAGAGATAGCATACATTTCTAGGAAGAGCTCAGCCTGAAGGGTTTTTAACTTGCTGTTTCTGGGGTTGGCTACTACCAACACCTCTGCTGTCATCTCGGGCACTGACTCAATATCAGGCACTCTGCTATGTATGGTATCTGAATTAATCACTGACCTACAAGGATGAGACCATGGCTTGTGATTTTAGGTAAGTCACGTGACCTCTCTGCTCTTAGTTATCTCCTCAGAAAAATAGGGATATTAATACCTGCCTTTCTTTCGTGGATGCCGGTAAGAATAGAATGAAATTATTTTTGCACAAGGCAAATGAATAGCTTTTGAGTATTTATTAATATACAGGCCATCAAATGTTTTTTAA
>NW_012155872.1:11836-12881 GCF_000956105.1 Propithecus coquereli | reverse complement strand
AGCGGGTAGTGGAAGGCTGGGCTGGGGAGCGCGCCCTTCTGCAGGAGGCCGCCTCCTCCCGGCGCAATCCCGCGCAGCCCAGGATTCATTAAAGCCTACAATAGATAGACACGCAGTAAATGGTTTTCCTAAGGAGGAGCACAGGGGACTACGCTAAGAAAGCGGAGGAAATCCGAGTAGGCGAGTAGGCGTTCAAAGCTGCAGGCAGGACTGGGAGTGTCCCTAGCTTTTCCTCCACTTTCTGTTCGCAATCATCTTTTCTTTTCCCCAGTGAGGATGCTAATAAGAGTGAATGCCTGGGCGGTCCAGGAGAAGAATCAGTGGGGATTTCAGGAAAGGAAATGTAATCTGCAGTGCAAAATAGCCTTTCTTTCACTTGGTGTGCACGTGTGTGGTGTGTGTGAATGCTTTGCAAACTGCGAGGCAGTGTGTTGAAACCAGGATAAACACTGTGCCTGGAACAGAGCCCTCCTGATGAAAGACCCAGCTCAGCCTCGAGCTTTCTAAAGGTCCTGTGTGATTCAGCACACCCCACGGACCTCTGAGTCCTTTTTCATAAAATAAGGAACTTGGCTAATGGGGTCTCTAGCCCTGCCTTACAGTTTGAAGATTCCATTTTAAAAAGTCACATTTCAAGATGGTAGCTGGGAGGTGACATCATATATCTAATAACAATGTGGGGTGATTTGAAAAGCACAGAAGCCATTCTACTATTCAAAGTATACATATATTTATATTTACACATGTGTATACAGGTGTGCACATACACAAACATATGCACACACTCAGGGCCATTTTCAGGTGCCTGAAATTCTATCATTAAGGATGCTGTAAATTCCAGTTCTCTTAGCTTTTGACTGTGACCTTAAGCTTTTGACTGCCAGATTAAGCATTGCTTAATCTCTGCGTGACTCAGTCTTTCTTTTTTCTTCTTCATAACAGGAATAAATATTATCTATCTTATAACTTTGTTATGGGATTAAAGTGAGAAAACTTATATAATGCTAGTTTTTCTTGCCAGGAAGACAAGAAGAGCACACGGTGC
>NW_012155872.1:0-456 GCF_000956105.1 Propithecus coquereli | reverse complement strand
CGATTGCCTGAAGCAAAGCTGCTCAGTGGGAGGACGTGGCTCCATCCAGGGGCGGTGGAGGACAGCTGATGCCAGCTGACAGAGACAAAGGCCTCCGCTTCAGGAAAAGGGCACTAGCCAAACCCAGGTACCCCACAGATGGTGACCCGTACGCTGCCAAGGAGAGGCCTGTCAGCAAGACAGCACGAAGGTGAGCAGGTGCTGTGAGTCCTGTAAGACAGGCGGGGGCTGGGCTGGACTTACCGAGCCCTTGCTGTAAGCCATGCACTCAGACCTTTCCTGATAATGTATTTTTCCATTCGCTTTTTACTGCAGCCCTGTTAAGTAGGTACTCTTTTATAAACGATGAATTCCTGAAATTCTTGAAATAAAGAGTAATTAAATTGCCTGCCCAAGATTACAGTTATAAGTGATGAAGAAAAGATTTGACCCTTTATGGTAGGAGTTCATATTCTG
>NW_012155871.1:4779-5630 GCF_000956105.1 Propithecus coquereli | reverse complement strand
GTCTCGAACTCCTGAGCTCAAACAATCCGCCCGCCTGGGCCTCCCAGAGAGCTAGGATTACAGGCGTGAGCCACCGTGCCCGGCCATGCAATGGTCTATTTTTGTGTCAACGCTATAAGGTTTAAATTCTTGTGGCTTTATAATCTACCCTCTTCTCATATATATTACATATTATATATATAACATATATGTGCACACACACACACACGTATATTTTTTCCGGCTACTCTTCTTGTTTATTTTTCCTCATGACTTTTAGAATCAGATGCTTGCCTCGTTCCAACAAAGCAAAACATAACAAAAGAATGTGCCTGTGATATTTTTATTAGCAACCTGTCATATTTATAAATTAACATGCGGGGGGGACGTCTTGTGATAGTGAGTCCTTGCTGTGACTGGACTGTGTACCACCGTCCCTCGAAAGTCATGGTTGGAGCCCTCCGCCCTGGCGCCTCAGAATGTCACTGTGTTTGGAGACGGGGCCTTGAGCGACGTGGTTAAATTGAAATGAGGCCCCCAGGGTGAGCCCTAATTCAGCCTGCCTGGTGTCCCTGTAGAAGAGGACGTTCGGACATTCAGAGAGATACCAGGGATGGACAGACACAGAGAAAAGGCCACATGAGGACACCGGGAGGAGGTGGCTGTCCCCAAGCCCAGGAGAGGGGCTACCAAAGACACAAGCCCTCCAGACTTCAGCCTGCAGAACTGTGGGGAATAAACGCCTGTTGCTCAAGCCGCGTGGTCTGTGGTTCTTTATTACGACAGCGCTAGCAAGCTGACACGGTCTTCTGTCCGAAAATAGGATATTTCTAGGTTTTCGATTTTTATTTTATTTTTTTTTGAACTTCAGT
>NW_012155871.1:2160-2674 GCF_000956105.1 Propithecus coquereli | reverse complement strand
CCAAGGATACAGTATATGTTTCCATTTGTGTAGATCTTGTTTCATGTCCTCCAGGGAGATACTATATTTTAAAATTCATCTTATTCTTTAACTTTTTTTTTGAGACAGGGTCTTGCTCCATCACCCAGGCTGGAGTGCAGTGGTGCAATCATAGCTCACTGCAGCCTCGAGCTTCTGGGCTCGAGCAATCCTCCCACCTCAGCCTCCCAAAGTATTGGGATTACAGGTGTAAACCACCGCTCCCGGTCCACTTTAACTTTTAAAAAAATGGTATTACTTTTAACCAGTGAAATACTTTTCTTCATTTTTAAGCGTTAGATGGTTATTGCGAATATACAGAAAAAAATTTTAAGGACTGTGTTTATCTCGAATCCAACTGCCTCCACATACTCCTTATTTAATCAATTTATTTTACATGTCTTGCTTTTTCTGGCTATGCAATCATATTTATTGAAAAGAGATTGTATTATCACATTTCTAATGTTTATACCGATTATTTTTCTCATAGTTTTGT
>NW_012155871.1:0-360 GCF_000956105.1 Propithecus coquereli | reverse complement strand
TCCAGCTAATTTCTTTCTATTTTTTTAGTAGAGACGAGGTCTCGCTCTTGCTCAGGCTGGTCTCAAACTCCCGAACTCAAGCAATCCACCCACCTCGGCCTCCCAGAGTGCTGGGATTACAGGCGTGAGCCACCGCGCCTGGCCCCTCAGGGCTCATTTATAAGGACACTGACCCCATCCACGAGGGCTCCACCCTCATGACCTAATTACCTCCAAAGGCCCCACCTCCTAAGACCAACGAAATTCAACATGTGAATTTTGGGGAGACATGAACACTCGGACCATATAGCCTGGCAATTTCATGTGTTTGATCCTAATAATTCGGCATGCTCCTGGCTTTTTTGTTAAAATATTTCTCAC
>NW_012155870.1:1228-1689 GCF_000956105.1 Propithecus coquereli | reverse complement strand
ATGTCACGTCTGACATGTGAACAGAACATCAAGTGGGCATGCCTAGTTATTAATTGGATACACGAGTGTGAAGCTCAGACAGAAGGCCACGGATGGAGTTTGTGACTCACTGGGTGGTGAAAGGAACTATAGGCATGGGAGATCTTCCCCAGGGAAAGAGCAACGTGAAAGAAGAGAAGGTAGGTCCAGGCCTTGAGAAGCTACACCTAGTGGCCATCTGAGGACAAGACGCAGCTGAGGTAGAGGACAGTCTGCCAAAGGGGTGAGAGGGGACCGGCGCCTGTGGCACTGCAGGGGCCGAGGACAGAGACTGCTGCAAGAGGAGGTCCACGGCGGGGAAAGCTACCAAGAGGTTTAAATCAGCTGGGAACTTGAGGTGAGTGATGACTTTAGTGAGAACTATTTCGGCGCAGTGCTTGGTTGAATCCAGACTGCAGAGAACTGAGGAGTTAACGGAAAGT
>NW_012155870.1:875-1178 GCF_000956105.1 Propithecus coquereli | reverse complement strand
AAAGAAAGAAAGAAAGAAAGAAAGAAAGAAAGAAAGAAAGAAAGAAAGAAAGAAAGAAAGAAAGAAAGAAAGAAAGAAAGAAAAGAAACAGAAATTGCTACAGTAAAAAATGGAGATACCTTTTAGCCAGGGTGGGAGTTAGGGATGTAGTCAGGAATGCCTGTAGCAAGCAGTTTTGGGTATTTTAAAGAACACTGTATTTTACATGTTTAAAGAACACAGTATTTTACATGTTGACAAGGTCATCTTGACCCAGCTAATGTCAAATGGTGGCATCAAAATGTCTGTGTCAAAATGTGCCAC
>NW_012155870.1:0-825 GCF_000956105.1 Propithecus coquereli | reverse complement strand
TTTTGATATATGACATAAAACCTAGAAACCATAAGAGAAGATGGATAAATTTGACTTAGTGAATAAAAAAAACTTGCATAGCAAAACACCATAAACAAAGTAAAAGAAAAATGGAAAATTCTAAAAATATTATTTGCAACTCATATCACACTCAAAGGGTTAACTTTCTGAGAATGGGAAAAGCACCTAGAAAGGTATATAAAAAACCAAGAAGTCAAAAGAGAAATAAGCAAAGAATATAACAGTTCTCAGAAAATTTGGCATTCAATGTCACTCCTTATGAGAAAAAGGTATGAAATTAAACTACGTCAAGATATCATTTTTAATCATCAGATTGGAAAAAAATTGTTGCACACTGAGTTTGACAAGATGCAGGGAAATGGATATTTTCATAATTGGCTGGTTCAAGTATAAATTGTCAGTTTCTTTGTTTGGGCAAAATGGGTATTTAAAATTACCCATAAATACATTTGAACTTGCAGTTCCACTTCTGGGAACTTATTCTACAGCCTTGCGTGACAAAATGCTGTCGTTTATCAACTGTTAAGACATATATCTTGGGTGTTGGGATGAGTCTTACAATTGATGCCATGGCATATTTTAACTGGCAGGGTTTTCTTTTTCTTTCTTTCTTTCTTAGTGGCCCATAAAATAAAAGTGTATACTTATTAAGACATCTTAGATTACATGACATCAGTCTGTAGACTATTTTTTATTATAGCAGTTTTCAGGAAAGACTGAAAGTAAAGCAGGAAGTATGTGTATAGTTGCTATCATTTATTCAAAATTATATAGTCTAAGTTCATAATCTATATTACACATCTT
>NW_012155869.1:5801-6272 GCF_000956105.1 Propithecus coquereli | reverse complement strand
AACTAGAAATTCTTAGTTTTAGGATTCCCTTATCACCACAAATTTCTCAGTGATCAATTTTCTCTGATTGTTCAAACCTTGCTCTGAGGCTCACCTTTGTCTTACCTTCAAGACTCCACTCACAGGCCAGCATTACTACGATACAAAAACCAGAGAAGAACACAATAAAAAAGACAATTATGGGCCACTATCCTTGATGAACACAGATACAAAAATTCCCAGTAAAATACCAGCAAATCAAATTCAACAACACATGAAAAAGATCATTCATCATGATCAATTGTAATTCATTCCAGGTATACAAAGATGGTTCAACATAGGCAAATCAATAAACATGATACATCACATCAACAGAATCAAAGATAAAAAACATATAATAATTTTAATAGATACTAGAGAAATATTCAATAAAATTCAACACTCCTTCAAAATAAAAACTCTGAATAAATTGGGTACAGAAGGAACATACAA
>NW_012155869.1:3170-3739 GCF_000956105.1 Propithecus coquereli | reverse complement strand
TGTTAATAAAAAAAATAAAAATGACTCCACTGACATTTTTCAACTCCTCTGTCTTAGCCACTTGCCTCTTTTCATCTTTATTATGCTGAACACTCTAGATTTAAAGCTCTGTGGCTTTGGATTTTCCTTTGCGTTTCAGAAGATTGATTAGTGTGCTCATCTAGGAAAAGGACAATGCATTTTGAATTCCACATTTTGCTCCGCAGAGGGTTTGACATTTCAGTCTTTCTTTTACTCCCAACCCCCAGCAATATCTATTAAAAAGAGATTTAATTTGCCACTGATATGAATTATAACACCTACCCCCACCTACCCACCCTCACACATATACACACACCCCTGACATGGAAGTTTCCATTTGAAATAAACATGTTCATTATTTGATAAATGTAAATTTATAGAAAGGAAGCAGAAGGAGATATTTCTTCCATAATTCAATGCTGAAAGATTGAATTAAAAAAAAGTTGCCTGCTTCCTAGCACTTTAGATGCCAGCACTTCCAGCAGCACAGAAATCTTAGGCCCATGCTCTCTAATACAGTAGCCGCTAATCACATGCGGCCATGTAAT
>NW_012155869.1:0-555 GCF_000956105.1 Propithecus coquereli | reverse complement strand
TCAAAATAACTTTTTATTTTTGTGGTTTCAGGTTTTCTATAAGCCAAATCAAAATCATTTTTTTGAAATAAGCACAAGAAAAATAAAGATTACATAGAAAAATTATTTTCAACACAGCTAATTTACCCTTGATACTTACCGGGTATTTGAAAATTTTAAAACAGCCATTTCCCTTACATTACATTATTCTTGAGATTCAAATAATAAGAGACCAAAATATTTGAGGATTATCATCTGTGAAAAGAAAAGATAACAGACCTAATAGTTTTTCAAGTTTTCTAGTGGAAATTATTATGATGACAGTATCACCTAGTTTAATGAAATCAACTGCTTTGCATAGCCCAGAAAAAATATCAAATACATATTTCCCCAAAGGCACTATAAATTAGAGAAGATTTCACTTCACATCTGTTATTCGCTTTATTTTCTGCCTTGGCCTAACAAGAAGTTATGAGACTCTTAACTGATTTGGAATTTACAGTTACCATCTGCCATTTTTAAATACTAGAGTACCAACGCTTAGCTGCTATTCCATTGTAGCTTGATTTTTCCACT
>NW_012155868.1:8869-10556 GCF_000956105.1 Propithecus coquereli | reverse complement strand
AAAGCAAAATATAAATATCAAGACTTTAGTAATTATTTCTTTAGGCAAAGGATTGAACATAATTGTATATTTTTGAAACCAGAAATGACCAAAGAAATCATTCTGCTATTTGATGGCTTCCTACTGCCTACTTGATAAGCATGAAGCTCCTTAGCATGAAATAAGGCACTAGCTCCAAACTGACGTATGAAATTCCTCCTCGGGCTCAGCTGTTTGCTCCTTATTTTCTCCTGCGCTGACATGGTGCCTCCGTTGTTCTTCTTTCAGCATGGACTGGCCTTTGCTCTGCTCTATCTGCAAATCTCCACTCACCTTTCAAAGCTAAGTATTCAACATCCTTTTTCTATAGTACAACTCTTAATTAATCAGTTAGTTACTCCCGTTTGTGTCTCCATGGCACTTGTATATAGTGGTATTTTAGTACTTACCACACTGCGCCATCCCAGATTATGTCCCCCCCGCCCATTGTCTCCCTAGGGGCACCGCTGTCATCAATCCAATGTGTACTCTGACCCTTGTTCCATTTTTATCTATTATTATCTATAATTAATACATAGGACTAATCTTCATTAGGATAATATTTTTATCAAAATTAAAATAGATATATGGTGTTCATTTTTGTCTTGTTTTTCACTGTACTTGATATTTGAAAGTCATTCCCTATGAACACATATGAATCTAGTTTGTTGCATTTAACATGAGAGATTGCTTTATCAATGAATACAGGTACCAATTTATTCTTTCATTTCCTGACTCATAGACATTCGTGGGCTATTACAAATCATTCTGTCGTAAAGGCAATAGAACAACACTTTATGTGCTCTTCTGTAGTTTTTCTGAGTATATTCCCATAGGGAAGCACTATGGGATCATTTGGTGGCTATTTTTAAAAAAAATGTATTAAGAATGAAAACTTTTTAAAAGTAAAAATCACTTTAAAGATTTGTTTGCACATTGTGACTATGGAATAGGTGGTGGGCTACCTCAGAGCACAGCCGATTGCATCCCTGCTGATTTGCGCAATAGATGATGCATTTGACACTTTTTTTGGAGGGGAGAGGTTGATGAGACCAAGAGGGCATGGAGGAAGCCCGCGGTGCTTTCCCGAGCCTGCGTGCAAATGTCGTCTACACGTGTGGAAGTGGCGAGAACAGAGACCCTTTCATGGAATAGCGCTCTCTGTCTTGGTGGTTGTTTTCCTGAGCCCCAGAACTAGGAAAGGTCAAGATATTATGGGCTGGTTTCACTGAACTCACGTCATTCAACCTCTTTTCATCATAATATCTGTATTATAAAGCATATAATCATAAATGCGAGTGAATACAGTAGTAGATATGGGAAATTAATTTTAAAAATGCATTCAGAATTGGGTTTTCCTTCTTCATAGTGACACAAAATCAGGGTTTACATAATATCAAACAGGTTAATGCTACTTAAAATCTGTTAGTCGATGGATAGTATGATAATGACTGAATTCCTGTGAAGCACTTTGCTTTGTTTTGTTTTGTTTGTGCTTGATATAGCCGTCTACTGTGCCATTCGAGTTCTAATAGCAAAACAGAAAAGCCTTGAAAAATAAGAGAACACTCGAAACCTTTGTAAACGTTGGTTAGGCATCTTTAATTGCAGACCTAATTACTTTATTATTGTGGTTTATGTTCTGGGGCCGATACCTCTGTATATGCAA
>NW_012155868.1:0-419 GCF_000956105.1 Propithecus coquereli | reverse complement strand
AAATTCAAATAAAAGGAAAGGATTTCTACTTGTTGAAAGTCTGGGCAAGGTCATCAGGCAGTCTTCCAAGTGATCTTTTCACTGGTTCCTTACTATTGCTAATGTTGACCAGTGTTGTCCTCTAACTTCACATTAGCATGCATACCTCTTCAGTGAACTGTAATGGATACCTTACTGTAATGCTTTCTAATTATCTTGAATCTTAGAATGATATAATTGGCCATTCTTTTTCATTCCTCATCGAATGTTATAATTAATTATTGACTAGATGTGAATGCTTCCAAAATTTTATTCAAATTGGGACTCTATCACTTTGAACTTAAAAATTGACTTTAGCCTTTTTCAACTGATTTAATACAATTCTTCATAATATTTAATGTAGACATTTACATTTGATATTAATGGATCTGGTACCAGAG
>NW_012155867.1:2307-2674 GCF_000956105.1 Propithecus coquereli | reverse complement strand
TCAATGAGTTTTGATAGTTAAATATTCATTTTTTTCTGTGTCATGAGCATGCCAAATGCCTTGCACAGTTGAATCATGGAATATATGTTCTATGACATTTTTTCCTTGACTGCACAACTTTTTGTTTTCCATGAAGTTAATAGTTGCCTTTTAAAAAATTGCTCAGTTTTCTTTGTTCCTGTCACTAATTCAACCTCCAGTTTTGGGCTAGTTGTGTAATTCTTCTCTGATGACACCCATCAGTATCATGAAGCTATCAATTTTATCTTCCAGAAATTGGAAGATTCTAGGGCCTTCAAGCCTGGGAAACCAACACATGTGGGCAATTCCCTCTGTCTGTCCCCTGCAGGGGACACCCTCTCTCTGT
>NW_012155867.1:1890-2257 GCF_000956105.1 Propithecus coquereli | reverse complement strand
TCAATGAGTTTTGATAGTTAAATATTCATTTTTTTCTGTGTCATGAGCATGCCAAATGCCTTGCACAGTTGAATCATGGAATATATGTTCTATGATATTTTTTCCTTGACTGCACAACTTTTTGTTTTCCATGAAGTTAATAGTTGCCTTTTAAAAAATTGCTCAGTTTTCTTTGTTCCTGTCACTACTTCAACCTCCAGTTTTGGGCTAGTTGTGTAATTCTTCTCTGATGACACCCATCAGTATCATGAAGCTATCAATTTTATCTTCTGGAAATTGGAAGATTCTAGGGCCTTCAAGCCTGGGAAACCAACACATGTGGGCAATTCCCTCTGTCTGTCCCCTGCAGGGGACACCCTCTCTCTGT
>NW_012155867.1:0-1245 GCF_000956105.1 Propithecus coquereli | reverse complement strand
TTCCATAATTAGAAAGTATTCTTTTAAGGAAACAAAGATCATCTTGGAAATGCCCCATGATTAATTTCCTTCAGCCTGTTTCTTAATGGTATGAAAAGCAATTAAGATAAGTAATCAAGAAAATCAAAGTGTCCTGAGTACTTTAAGGTAATGATGACAATACCATTCAACAACAGCAATAACCAGAGTTTTATCTTATTTATGTATTTTTTAACCTCATGCCAGTCACTATGCTAAGCATGGCAAAAGCTTATTCAAATACCCAGAAAACAGCATGCGGTAGAAACTATTATTCTTGCCATTTTACAGATGACTTCAGGTGAGTTGCTTAGAGAGCTTTATCAGATGCCCATAGTCATACTGCAAGCAAGGGGGGAACGGGAATTTGAACCCAGATGTCAAAATGCAAAGTCCAGGCCTCACCACCAGTAGGCTACATTGCCTCTTAGAGCCTTCCTTACTATTGTCAAATCTGAATGTCATGTTGAGCACAGGAGAGGAAGTTTATCTTTTCTTCTCCAGTTATTAGGAAAAGTCACTTTTTTCTGCAATTGTTAAAGTGTGGTAAAATATTCATAACATAAAATTTGCCATTTTAATCATTTTAAGTGCATGATTCAGTGGCATTGAGTACATTACAATGTTGTGCAATTATCACCACCATCTATTTCGAGAACTTTTTCAGCTCCCAAACAGAAAGCCTGGACCCATTAAACAATAACTCCCCGTTCCTCTCTTCTTCCAATCCCTATTTTCTGTCTCTATGAATTTGTCCGTTCTAGGAACTTCATATAAGTAGATTCATACAATATTTCTTCTTTTGTGTCTGACTTCTTTTACTTAGTGTACTGTTTTCAAGGTTCATCCATCTTATAGCATGTATCAGAATTTAATTCCTTTTTATGATGAATGATATCCTATTTGTGTGTGTGTGTGTATGTATCACATTTCGTTTATTCACTCATCTCTTGGTGGACATTTAGTTTGTACATTTTGGCTATTGTGAATAATGCTGCTGTGGACATTGTTGTACAAGCATATCTGTTTAAATCTTTGCCTTCGATTCTTTTGCCTATATACTTATAAGGAAAATTGGTGGATCATATGGTAATTCTACGTTTAACTTTTTGAGGACCTGCTAAACTGTTTTCCACAGTGGCTGTACCACTTTACATTCCCACCAGCAATATGCAAGGGTTCCAGTTTTTCCTCATACTCTGCAACACTTCTTTTTTTTTTTTTTTT
>NW_012155866.1:12289-13314 GCF_000956105.1 Propithecus coquereli | reverse complement strand
GATTAGATTGTTAAATCGGACTCACACAAATCAGAGATTTTACTGTTTCAACGTTTATTAATAATTTCAAGTAAATAACATTTTAAAAGGAATAGGTGAAGCAGGAGGTCTAGGATTTTCAGCATGCCTTTCTACCCCCACTGGATGCACCCTCTTATCTAAGATAAAAATTAAGTTCTCAAGTACAAGAAGTATGTGGTCTTCTCCTTTACACAACCAGGAGCCAATTCAGTCATGAACAATCTCCATTTTCTATTCATATGGATATATAACTTGTGTGACATTTTCTAGTAAGCTATGCCCCATTAATCCATAGATTCCAGGTTCACATATTGTAAACAATCTTAGATCAAGGACATGTGACTTTCATTATGTCTATAGAAGCATATGATCTGTACTCATATAAAGATCTTCTTGCTGGCATATACCGTTAGCTTATTTGCCAGAAGGACAGTTATTAGTATGTTCACAAGGCAATAAGATCAGGACCACTTGCCTTCTCTCTACCTCAGGTGTGTTCCCACAACCTCAGGAATGGGAGCAAAATTAATTGCATGTTACATCTTAACACTTTTTGTTCTAGCTTACATTTGACAAGTCATATCAGATATTATTATCTTTCCTGGATCACCCACTTTAATTGGACAATGGACCAACCACATCCAAGAAACTTACCAGTAGGAATTTCAGGTACCAATGAGCAACAATTAATCACTGCATATTGAAGGTAAACTGCTAACATTTAAGAAATCAATTGCAAATATGGTAAGGTACAAAGTATCGTAGTGAACTCCTCAAGGATCTGGTACACAGCAGAGGCATGATAAATATTTGTCAAATTGATTTTTTTTTAAATACAGAGATAACCTTGATTTTTGAAATAGAATACTTCAATTTAGAGATTTGATTTAGCTTTCTGACATTTTAATTTAAGCCTCTAAACCATTTTCAATCACACTATTTAAGAATATATAAGTTAAATTTGACAGGTTTCAGCATTACTCAAAATTTTTTAGTTCTAATAA
>NW_012155866.1:0-1964 GCF_000956105.1 Propithecus coquereli | reverse complement strand
AGAGAGAGAGAGAGAGAGAGAGAGAGAGAGAGAAAACTGAGTCTTTATCCAGACATTGCCATGCTGTTTTTCCCCTTTATACACTGAGAATGTACACATGCATTTTTGCAATGTCATATTCATACTCTTTAGAATATTTTACATAACCTATGTACACTTTTTCCTATCCTTGCTTCTGGAAAACATTTTATTTTGTTGTTCGCTATAAACTTTAACCTGGCATTTAGGGCTCTTCAAAGTATGGTCCTAACGTATAATTTTACGCTCATGTTTTTTCCTTCAGTATGTATAATGCAGGTCAGTTAAGAGAGGTAGGTGTTAAGGATAGACTTAATTTCTAGGTTTTTAGTTTGTGAAATAAAAATGACATTCAGAGGAAGGAAGCTGGTATCTTGCTCTGTCAATTCCCTGTTATATAAACATGAGAAAAAGACTATACATAGAACGGAGACAACAAATATAGTTCTATACATAGTCAGATAATGATGGTTTTAAGACATGTAGAAGGAAGTTCCAAGTTGCCAGATCTTCAATAATAGGAAAGGTATTGCATAAAGATAATCATTTATGATTGACTTGACTGTAGGTGCTAAAGCTATGGGTGTGGATGAGATCACCTGGAGAGAAAATATAAGAGAACCTGATCCAAATTGGTTTTCCAATATTTACTGGCATGGTACAGATAGGATGAGAGTGGAGACACACATAGAGGATCAACTTGTAACTACATTTTCTATGAAAACAATGTGTCATCCAGGGAAACATAGGATATCCTGGGATGATCATGATAATTTTTCCTAATTTATAGCATATATGCCTCAAGGCATGGATAGACCACAGGCTAGACAGAGAATACAGCAATTGGAATTATTCTCCCTGCATAGCCTCCAAAGCAGCTGAATAGAGAAGAGCCAGAATTATGCAGTGACTGATAAAGTAATTGGGGTTTTCCCTGGTGCACTATAAAGGAGATTGGGTTTAGCTATGAAACAGACACAAGTGTAGCTGGCAGGAAAGCCAGGTCAATCATAAAGCTAAATGCAGAACCCTGCTCCCAGGGAAACCACCTCATCAACACAGAGAGTAAACTATACAGAAATGAAGTTTCTCTGCTGGAATTGCCCAGAGCTATGGTCCCCTTGCTATTAGAGTCACTTTGTTAAATTGCTGTACAGGAAATGTAAAATTATAACATGCCCTCCGGCTTAAGATCTGAAGAGAGTACTAAAACAGCATCTAGGTAAACAGTGAGGAAATTCAACAAGTATACACCACCACTAATTATAAATATGTGTAAGTTGGGGTATATATAGAAATTCAAAAATAAATTAACAGAAATTAAAGAAGGAAAGAAAAAAAGAAGAAAGAAAGGATAAATGCATTTTGCTCTATAAAAATTCTGTAAAATAAAAGAAATTAACATAGCCTATAAGATTTTGCACAGATTAATTAGAAAATATCAGCAAATATTCCTATCTCTGTATCCAATACTCTTGTTATGGAACTTTGAAAATACTCCCAGTCTGGCTCTCAGTTCTGTCCTGCGATTTGCTTTCCAATGGGACATCAGCAAATGAGATATAAGCACTTGAAAAGCAATTGTGCCTTGCAGCTTATCCTCTCTGCTCGTGGAACTCTGCTGCCCTGTAAGAAGTACAGGCTTCCTTGTTGGACATAAGAAACAAATGGTCCCAATCATCCCTGTGGCCATAACCTACTTCCAACAAACTGGAAGACATGTGAGCTAGACCATCCAGGACTAGCCAGCTGAGGAGAAAGACCAGCCTAGATCACCTGAGCATGGCTCAGAATAAAAAGAGCAAAAATTAACAGACAAATTGTTAAGTAACTAAGTTTTAAAGTGATTTATGTGAAATAAAAACCAACTGATACATCCCTTAGTAGAATGGGCTAAGTGAAGTATCACAAGAATGGAAAAACAAGCACCACATGTACTCACCATC
>NW_012155865.1:6198-6948 GCF_000956105.1 Propithecus coquereli | reverse complement strand
TAGGCAAGATTCTACTATATTTAATGGCATATTATCCAAATCTTCTCAGCGCAAGGAGAGGTGAGGGTTTCTGCAGTGTGCAATACTACAATAGCAGAAATCCAAACCCAGGGAGAAAGGCTGAGGGCCGTGCAGGACGCCGGAGCCCACGGTGCAGAGAGACGGGCCTGCCCACGCCTAAGGCAGCCACCGTGGAGACACAGAAGTCAGTCCAGTGATCGGGGAATTCGGAACTGGAACACATAAAAGTAAAAATCCCGGGAAATAAACGGACCCTTGACAGTTTTGATCAAGAGAAGAAGGAAGACACAAGCTCATAACATCGTGAATGAAGAGGGGCTCATACTACACATAGAAATTAAAAAGATAATAACACTACTAATAAATATGTTGGTGAAATAAACAAACTCCTGGGAAAATATAACCTGTAGAAATGATTTAAAGAGAAATAAAAAGCTCAAATTATCCTATAAGTATTAAAGAAGTTAAATTAGTGGTTCAAATCTTCCTTTAAATAAGCACCAGAACCAGATGGTTTGTAGGTAAATTCTATCAAATGTTCAAAATGCAGAGTATCCTTTTTTTTGTTTTTAACAAACTCTTTTAATGGTTAGAGAAGAGGGAACCTCCAGCACATTCTACAGGAAAACATAATCCTATCTAAAAAGCCAAAAATGATGTGTAAAAGGGAAAAAAATTAAAGTTTGGTTTCATTCATGCAAACATCCTTGAAGAAAAACTATCTAGAAA
>NW_012155865.1:3923-4938 GCF_000956105.1 Propithecus coquereli | reverse complement strand
CACAGCTCACTACAGCTCAAACTCCTGGGCTCAAGTGGTCTTCCTGCCTCAGCCTCCTGAGTAGCTGGGACTACAGGTGTGTGCCACCATGCTCAGCTAATTTTTTATTTTATTTTTTGGAGAAATGGGGTCTTGGTATGTTGCCCAGGCTGGTCTCAAACTCCTGGCCTCAAGATACTCTCCCACCTGGACCTCTCAAAGTCCTGGGATTACAGGTGTGAGCCACCACGCCCAGCCTCTGCTCACTCCCTTTAGCTTTTCACTAGCTTGCTCAGTCTGCTATGTTGTGAGCCGCCCTAGGAAAAAGGCCCATTTGGCGAGGAACTGGGGGAGACCTCTGACCAACAACCAGAAACTCAGGACCCCAGCCCAACAACTCGTGAAACACCGAATCCTACCAGCAACCACAAGAATGAGTTTGGAAGCGATCTTCCCTTTGTCAAGCCTGGAGATGAGAGCACAGACCTGAGCGAAATTGATTGCAGCCATGTGGGAGTCCTCAGGGTAGAGGCACCCAGCGAAGCTGCACCCACAGAAACTGTGACATAATAAATGTCTGTTGCTTTTAAGCCCGCATGTTTTGAGTACTTTGCTATGCAGCAATAGATAACTAATACAGTCAGAAATAAAGTTAACACATCGGAATATATACTGGTATTGTTTGGTTGATACACAATTGCTAGAAGCAAGTCAAAATCTTGTCTCTAAGTTTGGCTGTCTCTAGAGAGACACCACCATTCACCAGAAACAAAGCATCCGTAGATAGGAACAACTGCACTATTTAGGAAAATCATAGCTTTTTTTCATTTTGGAGCTGGAAGGAATGTTTCCCATTAGTCCTTTTAAAGTAATCCCTGGTGATGGACTAGTGATGTCTTTTTTTGTTTGTTTTTGAGACAGAGTCTCACTCTGTTGCCTGGGCTAGAGTGCCGTGCCGTCAGTCACAGCAACCTCAAACTCCTGCGCTCAAGCGATCCTCCTGCTTCAGCCTCCCGGGTAGCTGGGACTACAGGCA
>NW_012155865.1:0-756 GCF_000956105.1 Propithecus coquereli | reverse complement strand
ATATTTTAAACAATTTTGTGCATGAAACAAAAGTTTATATACATTGACCCATTAAAAGCACAGCTGTCCCCATCTCAGCCACTCCTGGGGACATTCTGTGGTTGTTCAGCATCACCGTCATTCCTGACTCTGAATTTATACGCTACTGATAAGTAATCACTTTCTTATACTTATTCACACATAAGTACTTAACAGTAAAAAATATGACATACCATTAATATAGTGAAAAAATAATACGTTCAGGGTAACTAAGCTAACTCAGTAGCATCACAGGAATACCTGCGTCAGCTGTTAGACAACAGCAGCAACTGACAATGGCAGCTTCGGTCTCCAGCTACGGAGTCGTGTTTTGATAAAAATGTTACTGTACACCATACATTAGCCCCCTTGGAGATGCCACATAAACTGTGTGTTGTGCACCTGCGTTTTGACTACCACCTGTCACATGAGGTCAGGTGTGGAATTTTCTGCTCGTGGAATGATGTCGGTGCCCAAAAAGTCTGGAATTTTGGATCATTTCAAATTTTGGATTTTTAGATGAGGGATGCCAAACTTATAGTATTCTCTCCCAATATTGGCCTTGGGTGTTGCAATTGTTGTGTTAAAATTGGTTGTTTTACCTATTAAAAGTCATAATGGTACAGCTGAAATGATTTTGAAATCAGTAGTTATTCTTTGTACAAGGAGAATTGTGAAGATTCACAATCTTTTATCAAACATCTCACCAAGAAGTTAAGGAAGGAAGATCTAAATCTT
>NW_012155864.1:8166-8573 GCF_000956105.1 Propithecus coquereli | reverse complement strand
CCCAAAATGTTTGTAAGTGTGAAAAGCAGTGAAATAATCACTTTAAATCTTCAGAAATTTTCACCAAATATGAAAACAATTCAGGAATTCAGGCCAAAACAGCCATTTTTTTATATTTTTCTCCTTTTTCCTTGAAGGTTTATATGTTTGCATTGCGTTTCTAGTAATTAAAAAGGATGACATGAGGCTGCATGTGCTTGAGGTCCATTCTTTAAAAAGGAAATTGAAGTCATGTGATGTAGAGATCTTACCAAGCAACAAATTCTAAGGCATAAATACCCCACTGCTTTCTCTCAGTGTCCACTGCTAATTTAAGCACTCAAGAAGGCTGAATTTTGAGCTGCAAGTTTTCCTCATAAAAACCATATAAACAACTTATCTTTGAAATATTTTGGTTTCTACCTTTT
>NW_012155864.1:4741-6394 GCF_000956105.1 Propithecus coquereli | reverse complement strand
AAATCCAATAGAATTTTAAATAATTTGGCAACTGAGATCAATTTGATTTTTTTTCTTGAGAAAGCATACAAACAGGAGATTATTCTTACCAAATCTATTTAAAATTCACAGATTAGCACATTATAACATTCCAATGGCTATGACAAAAATATAATACTTTGTGAAGATGATTCCCAAGTCCAGTGACTCATATTATTACACTATTAAATAATTTTAAACTAACAGAATAGGGTTTGGGTATGTGAAGAAGCTTCTTAACTATGACCCCAAAATGTTTGTAAGTGTGAAAAGCAGTGAAATAATCACTTTAAATCTTCAGAAATTTTCACCAAATATGAAAACAATTCAGGAAGTCAGGCCAAAACAGCCACTTTTTTATATTTTTCTCCTTTTTCCTTGAAGGTTTATATGTTTGCATTGCGTTTCTAGTAATTAAAAATGATGACATGAGGCTGCATGTGCTTGGGGTCCATTCTTTAAAAAGGAAATTGAAGTCATGTGATGTAGAGATCTTACCAAGCAACAAATTCTAAGGCATAAATATCCCTCTGCTTTCTTTCAGTGTCCACTGCTAATTTAAGCATTCAAGAAGGCTGAATTTTGAGCTGCAAGTTTTCCTCATAAAAACCATATAAACAACTTATCTTTGAAATATTTTGGGTTCTACCTTTTAGATGTTCATAATGCTTGTCAGTGTGTGCAAATGATTATATCCTCAGATTATAAAATAAAGTTGTGAAGTTATATAATTTTGCATTAAAATGGAAATTATTTCTAAGAATACCATAGGTTAGTATCCACAGATGAGAAATTGCCACATTACATTTACAACATAAAATTATTTTGCATCTTAAGTTCAAAAGTTTGGTTGTAAAACTGCTGAGAATGGTGATAGGAATCATGAATCTCCGTCCCATCACAGTCACAGAGAGTAAAAACAGCCACATACAGAGTGTGTTCAAAGTGAGAATCATTTGGGAAAATATGGTATTCGTGAGCCCCTAAGCCTTTTACTCGTTCTTCAAGCAACTATAATCTGGCTTCCATGTCTACAGTGAGTGACTGCACCCATTAAGCAAACCAGTGACCCTTGCCCCCATTGCAAAAGCCAAAGGTTCTTGTGTGACTTAGAGTTTACATTTAAAGTTGGTTTCTATTTCCTACTTGAGATTCTCTCTCGCCTCCCTTGGATCTTTTATACTTTACCTTTGGTTTATAGTTCCTTTATTCCTCCTAGGCTGTCCTTCCTCTGTATGAAACTTAAATGTTACTGTTCTCCTGAGTTTTTTCCTCAGCCAGCTTCTATTCTTGCATTTTTTCTTGATGAGCATTTATGTCCATTTCACAGCTCCAATATCAGGTTTTAAGTAGAATCCATAGACTAGTTACTGCCAATCAACACTTTCCAATCCATATTTTCCTAATCCATTCCATTCCATTTATTATCTTACATATCCACTGTATGTTCTGTTGGAAACTTGTCTGGAATATAATACATGATTCTACACTTCCTGTTGTGTTTTCTCTTGGTTTCGATATCAATAAGAACCCCACCATCCAGGCAAGAAAACTGCGAGATGACACCTCCATTTTGCTCACTTCTTACCTCTAAATAATTGCCAAAACCTGATCATTTTATCTCTTACATGTTTG
>NW_012155864.1:0-2471 GCF_000956105.1 Propithecus coquereli | reverse complement strand
GCATCTCAAATTTAAACACATGTGGAGTTGGGAATCCATTCGCCCCAATATGAGATTGACTGTAACACAAGATGCTATGTTATGATTTATAATCATTGTGAAACAAGAGATAAAATTTTTTCACATTCTCCTGAAAAATCATAAATACTATCACCAATTTATAGGGTAACTTCCACTTTTATAGAGAAATTTTCCTAAAAACTATTAGGATGGATAGCCAAAACAAAGAGGTTATGTACTGATTTTCAAGCATATCTCAATCATCAGTAAGTTTGTAGGATGGTAAGAGATGAAATCATTCGGAAAGCAAGAGAATAACAATAAAAGGATTATATACAAGCATCAATAATTAATATCAATGATTGCCTTAAAAATGAATATGAGCCATATAAAGTCTGTTTTGTGAGTTACTAGCATTTTAAAATAAATACTCAGAAAAGGGGCACCCATGCTTTTTTATGATGAAAACTTATTTGCATTTCCCCAAAAGCTTGAGAATGGAGCATGCAGATGTTTATAGAAAGTAGTCTTCTCCCTAGAGAACAACACTATCAGATATTTTCCTGACTCTATAGAAATTATGGCAAATCTCAAAGCATGTGGATTTGTCATGTAGAAATTTTACATAAACTTGCAGGGCCCCATTTACTTATGAGATATTTAGAAATAAAGTTATTACTTGTATGGCCTGAATATCAACTATTCACAATCCTCTGTTTTGAAAACATACATTAGGAAAATATAATTTTATCATAATCTACTTTTTAAGAAGTGGTACTAGTACAATAGTTTCATAAAAGATTGCCAATCATTAGATTAATATTAAGATTCTAAATTTTGAATGTGTGTTCCACTTTAAAAAGTAATGAGGAGAATTAATGATTAACTTTTAATCTCTATACTAATACATTTTATTTCCTTTTTAAATCCTTTTATAATTAAATGACTTGTGGCCCAGAAGATGTGCTTTGACCGCTAACATGGAACAATTTATTTTATTCAAGGAATTCTCAAATATATCCCAAATAGCCAAATTGTACCCTATAAGAACTCAAATATTAAGTGTTGAAGACTTTAATTTTAATTTTTTTATTGCAGTTTCACACGAGCAGCTTTTTATTATAAAACAAAACAGTTCTGTCTCCACGAGTGGAGAGAGACAGACTAACTCACTTACTTACTGACTAACTGACTTGTATAGCCAAGGAAAACCTCACTGATAAGGAACCATTTGAGCCAAGGCCTCAAGAGACCCATGTGAACTAGCATGCAAAAAGCAAAATAGTGATCACCGCAGAAGACACTATGCTGTTGGTTGTCCATCCAACATACAGTTATTCCTTCCTTCTCTCTAACAGAACCCTTCTTCCCTTGCCATAATGCAGCCATGTGATCAGGAGAAAGCTGGAACCCATCTCCAACCCTAGGAGTGGATCACAATTAGTCTAGGCCAATAGTGGCCACCCAACCTCACCTACCATGACCAGTTCAGGAAGCCAGGTTTAAGCCTATCAACACAGGGAATTGCCCTGGTCACTGTCATTGGTCCAGGAGTAGGCACATAAGCTAAGCGTGGCCTAAGCATATTTATATTTCTGTTTGGGGGAGGAGGTTTTTTCCTCTGTCCATGATGGATGTGAACAAGGAAGAATGTTGTCACAATTGCACAGGACTTGGTGACACAACCATCTCTGGACAATGAGGGAAGCCTGGATAAAGAGCCAATAAAAAGAAGAGGGCAGAGCTGAGAGCACCACAGAGAAAAGGAGTCACAACCTTGATTATTCCATGCCTGGAGCCTGCTGCACTTTGAGACTCCCCATTATGTGCAATGAAGAATCTCCTTACTCTTTATGGCAGTTCGAGTTTGGTTTTTTATTCCTTAGTGTTTAAAGGTTCTTGATTATGACAATAAATCAAGAACATCTGACATTTCTTGAGAATTACCTTGTGCCAGTCACATTCTTTATATTTGTAATTTGTTTAATGTTCTTGACAATCTTATAAGGCAAATACACTATTGTCCTTATTTGTAAAATGTAAGCGATTTTGGTCAAGGTCATGTGTGTAGTAAGTGGCAGAACCAAATTTTTTTGTTTGTTTGTTTGAGACAAAGTCTCACTCTGTTGCTCAGGCTAGAATGCAGTGACATCATCGCAGCTCACTGCATCCTCCAACTCCTGGGCTTGAGTGATTCTCCTGCCTCAGCCTCCCAAATAGCTGGGACTACAGATGTGCACCACCACACCTGGCTAAATTTTCTATTTTTGTAAAGATGAGGTCTCACCATGTTGTTCAGACTGGTCTTAAACTCCTGGGCTCAAGTGATCCTCCCGCTTTAGCTTCCTGAGTCACTGGGATTATAGGCATGAGGCATTCCATCTGGCAGAACCAAAATCTTTCAGAGCTCAGAGCCTGTGCTCTTAACCACTGTAATGGTTCCACTGATAGATGAGGCAGAGGAAAAGAAA
>NW_012155863.1:140460-141665 GCF_000956105.1 Propithecus coquereli | reverse complement strand
AAAATAAAATATTCTGGAGCTTAGAAGTACAATAATTGAAAGGAAAATTTACTAGAGGTATTAAAAGTCCAATGTGAGTAGACAGCAGAATCAGTGAACTTGAAGTTAGATCAATGGCAATCACTGAGTGTGAGAAACAGAAAGCAGCGTGATTCGCAATAGCTGGAACATGGAAGCAACCCAGATGTCCTTTGAGTGATAAGTGGATAAGCAAAATGTGTTGTATACATACAATGGAATATCATTCAGCCTTAAAATGGAAGGAAATTCTGACATATGCTACAACACTCTGCTACATGAAATAAGTCAGTCACAAAAAGACAAATGCTGTATGATTCCACATATATGAAGTACTTAGAGTAGTCAAAATCATAGACACAGAAAGTAGAATTGTGGTTACTAGGAGCTAGGGGAAGGGGCAAATGTGGAGTTATTGTTTAAAGGCAAAAAAGTTTCAGTTTTACAGGATGAATGGAATTCTGGAGATGCATGATGATGATGGTAGCACATTATGAATGTATTTATATAATACCAGTGACCTCTATGCTTAAAATGCCTAAAATAGTAAATTTTATGTTTATTTACTTTACCATAATAAAAATGATAAAAAAGGAAAGTGATTTTTTTTAAAACATTATAAAGTATTATGCATTATATGGTCTTGTATGTCATAATGGTAAAATCATGTGTGTAGGAGACATATGTGTGTCAGCATGTAATATATTTTTGGAGAGCTATTTTAAATAGTTATGTGTTAGCTACTGTGTCTAAAAGACAAAGAAGCACTATAAGAAGGAGGAAGGAAGAGAAAAGTTTTCTTATTTTCCCTAGGGGAATGTGCAGTCCCTGATATAACATTTTTGAGTAGATTATTGTCTTCTACAACAACAAGGTTAAAGTATCTTCATTCCTGTATAGGTAATTTCATCATTCTGTCTTTCATAAAAGATATGAATTATGTAGGGTATTTGAGCAGCCTCTATATCAAGCCTCTGAGATCTTGAAGTACTGAATAAAAAAACTCACATGATGCTACCCGTCATTACCTCAAGAACAAAGAGTGCTGTTTCATTCCTTTTTTTGTAGTTTAATGATTACCTCTGGGAAGAATTATTAATATTATTAAAAGTCATGATCTTTGTCTGACTAACATAAAGAACTGACACTTATAAATGGCCCAAGCCTCTCCACACAGAGGGAAGAGG
>NW_012155863.1:138242-138548 GCF_000956105.1 Propithecus coquereli | reverse complement strand
TATCCATTAGTTTAGAGACGGTGAATATCTTTGTTGAATCTTCCATTCCATAAACAGATTGTATCTATTTATATGTTGTCTATTTTTTTCATTAGTGTTTTCAGTTTTAGTATAAGTATCATAAACATGTTGTATTAGATTTATACTTATGGTCTCATCATTTTCATGGTGTTGTAAATGGTACTTCTTTTAAAAATTTTCAATTTTCATTTCTTCATTGGTAACAAATAGAAATAACATTGACCTTATATCTGTGACTTTACTAAAATCCCTTATGACTTTGAGTAGTATTATTTTTTGATGTGT
>NW_012155863.1:137724-138192 GCF_000956105.1 Propithecus coquereli | reverse complement strand
ATGTCTGTATGATCTATAGCAATATCCACTCATACATACAAGTTCTAGTTTCTTCACATCCTCACTAAAACTTGCCATTATCTATTTTGTATATTATAATCACCTTACTTTGTGTGAGATAGTATTTTTTTGTGGTTTGGATTTGCAGTTCCTTGATTACTAAATCATATTGAGCATATTTTCATATCCTTATTAGCCTTTTTATATTTTCTTTGGAGAAATTGCTAATCAAATCCTTTCACTGTTTTAAAATTGGGTTGTCTTTTTACATTATTTTATACTTAGAATTCTTAATGTATTCAACATAAGAGTTCCTTATGAGATACATGATTTGCAAATAATTTACCATTCTGTTGGTTGTGTTTGCACTCTCTTGACAATATCTCTCAAACCTCAAAAGTTTTTAATTTTGATGAATTCCAATTTACTTATTTTTTATTTTGTAACTTGTGCTTTTCTTGTCATATC
>NW_012155863.1:136019-137674 GCF_000956105.1 Propithecus coquereli | reverse complement strand
AAATCTTATTTTTCTTTTATATCTTCCATTTATTTTTCTTGCATTATTGCATTATGACTCCTAGTACAATGTCAAATAGAAATAGCAAGAGTGGAAAATCTCACCTCGTTTCTACACTTAAAAAATTTAGTCTTCAGCTTTAAGTGAGAAAGTAACTGTACATTGTTTTTACATACCCTTCATCGTCTTGAGGATGTTCTCTCTTATTAATAGTTTTTTTAAAAAATGGTGCTTCTTAAATTTTGTTAAATGTTTTTGTGTTTTTATTAAGATGATAATATAATTGTACTATTTTACTCTTTTGATACAGTTAATGATAATGATTAATATTTAGATGTTATATCAATGTTGAGTTTTCAAATTTATCCTTACTTATCATGATGCATTTTTTTAATATATGTTGTTGGATTGAATTTGCTAAATTCCAAAAATAAATTTGTATTTATGTATGTGAAAGATGCTGGCATTCAGGTTTTGTTCTTGTAACTACTCTGGCTGGTTTGATAGCAGAGTAATACTTGTCTTACAGAACTGCGATGTTTTTTCTCCTATATAATTCTGGAACAGTTTGTGTAGAGTTGGTATTATTCTTTTCTCTAAATGCTTTGTAATATTCAATAGCAAAGCTGTCTGAGCCTGGAGTCTTTTTGTGGAAAATTTTCTTTTTTTTTTCTCATAAATGTGTTTATTTTATTTATTTTTTTTCATTTCAGGGTATTATGAGGGTACAAACATTAGGGTTACACTTTATGTCTTTGCCTCACCCAAGCAAGGGTTAGAGGCATGCCCTTCCTCCCTACAATGCTCCCCATGTCCTTTTAGTTGTGGGTTTACCCCCCAATCCCCCTAATCCCTGGAAAGCATTACTGCCATGTGATCACCCTAGTGTTGATCGGCTAGTACAAATTTCATGGCAAGTACAAGTGGAGCCCATCCTTCTGATCTTGTGGTGCCTCACTTTGGATAATGAGCTTAAGTTTAATCCAGGAAAGTATAAGAGGTTATAGATCACTGTCGTTTCTTATGATTGAATAATATTCCATTGTACACATATATCAAATTTTAATAATCCACTCATGGATTGACGGGCACTTGGGTTGTTTCCACATCCTTGCAATAGTGAATTTTGCTACCACAAACATTCGGATGCAGATGTCTTTATCATAGAATGTTTTATATTCTTTTGGGTAGATGCCTAATAGTGCTATTGTTGGATCGAATGGTATTTCAATTTTTAGCTCTCTGAGGTATCTCCAAATTCTTTTCCACAGAGGCTGCACTAACTTACAGTCCCACCAGCAGTGTAATAGTGACCCCTAGAATTGATAAATGAGTTCAGTAGAGTCTCAGGATACAAAATCAATACACACAAATCTGAGGCATTCATATACACCAATAACAGTCAAGCTGAAATTCAAATCAAAAACGCAATACCTTTTACAATAGCTTCAAAGAAAATTAAATATCTAGGAATATATTTAACAAAAGACGTGAGAGATATATACAGGGAGAACTATGAAACATTAAAGAAAGAAATTGCCAAAGATGTAAACAGATGGAAAAACCTACCTTGCTCATGGATAGGTAGAATCAATATCGTTAAAATGTCCACATTACCTAAAGTGATCTACAGAATTAATGCAATCCCTATCAAA
>NW_012155863.1:135038-135969 GCF_000956105.1 Propithecus coquereli | reverse complement strand
CTGTCTTGTCTCCATTTCTTGTGTCTCCTGCCTCTCCCAATTCCCACTCCCTCCTCCAGGGTCCGCGTTGACTACCCCGCGGGTCGGGACATATTATGGGGGTACAAACATTTTGGTTACATGTTATGACTTTGCCTCACCCAAGCCAGGACTAGAGGTGTGCACTTCCCCCATGCAGTGCTCACTGCATCTGTTAGTTGTGAGTTTACCTATCCCCACCCTCCCAACCCCCAATGAATATTACTACCATGCGAGCACCTTAGTGTTGATCAGTTAGTGCCAATTTGATGGCGAGAACATATGGTGCCTATTCTTCCATTCTTGTTATACCTCACTTTAGAGGATGGGCTCAAGCTGTATCCAGGATAATATAAGAGATGCTAGATCACTATTGTTTTTTGTAATTGAGTAGTATTCCATTGTATACATATACCATATTTTATTAATCCACTCATGGATTGAAGGGCACTTGGGTTGTTTCAACATCCTTGCAATAGTGAATTGCGCTGCCTTAAACATTCAAGTGCACACGTCTTTATTACACAATGTCTTTTGTTTCTTTGGGTAGATGCCTAGTAGCGCTATTGCTGGATCAAATGGTATTTCTATTTTTAGCTCTTTGAGGTATCTCCAAATTATTTTCCGGAGGTTGTACTAATAAAAAAAATTTAATCCTTCTAATAGTCTTCAAGAGGTACTTAATTATAGTTTTAGTTTGCATTTCCCAAATGACTAATGATGTTGACCATCTTTTCATGTATTTATTTGCTATTCATATATCTTTTTTGGTGAAGTGTTTGTCCATGCCATTTTCTTATTTCTTATTCAATTTTTTTTTTTTTTACTTATTGTTGAGCTTTAAGTGTTCTTTATATACATTTTGGATAAGTTCCTTACAAGACATATGATTTGCAAATAGATTCTCTCAGTA
>NW_012155863.1:130690-131417 GCF_000956105.1 Propithecus coquereli | reverse complement strand
GAAAAAATAATTCTACGCTTTGTATGGAACCAGAAAAGACCTCATATAGCCAAAGCAATCTTAAGTAAAAAGAACAAACTGAGAGGTATAAGTCTACCAGACTTGAAGCTGTACTACCAGGCTATAATAACTAAAACAGCATGGTACTGGCACAAGAACAGAGACACTGACCTCTGGAACAGGACTGAGAATCCAGAGATGAAACCATCTGCGTATGGTAATCTAATCTTTGACAAAGCTGACAATAATACACACTGGGGAAAAGAATCTCTCTTCAATAAATGGTGCTGGGAAAACTGGATAGCTACATGCAGAAGAATGAAACTGGATCCCCACCTCTCACCTCTCACAAAAATCAGTTCATAATGGATAACAGACTTAAACCTAAGGCATGAAACCCTAAGAATTCTAAAAGAAGATGTTGAGAAGAGCCTTTCAGACATCGGCCTAGGCAAGGAATTCTTGAAGAAAAACCCCAAAGCAATTTGCCACAGCAATTGCTAAATAAATGGGATGTGATCAAATTAAAAAGCTTCTGCACTGCCAAGGAAACTATCATTAGAGCAAACAGACAGCCCACAGAATGGGAAAAAATATTTGCTCTCTACACATCTGATAAAGGGCTGATAACCAGAATCTATCTAGAAAAAATCAACAAGAAAAAATCAAACAACCCCATCAACAAATGGGCAAAGGAAATGAACAGAAACTTTTCAAAAGAAGACAG
>NW_012155863.1:122282-124290 GCF_000956105.1 Propithecus coquereli | reverse complement strand
AGATTATAAAGCCATGATGGAGCTCAAGACCAAGAACTGCTGCTTTGAGAAAGCAGGTCTATGCCTGGTGGCAGACTCACTGACCATGATCCTGAATCTAGACCAGTAACATTCCCATAGCCCTGTGGACTCAGCTCCAGCTTTGCTTAGTCATGATCCTGCCACCAGGCCTATTTTGTAAGAGATCATAAAGGAGTCATGCCCATTTATGCCCCCAGTAACAGGCTGGCTGAATTTTAATCAATTGCACACCCGGAAGCAGCAGTGCGACCTAGCTTAAGCCTTGCTTTGTCACAGTCTGGGGGCATTCTTGTCCTGCAAAGACCTGGTGGGACACATGCCCATCCATCTCTGCCCCTGGTGGCAGGACCCCTGACCTTTATCCTGATTGTGGGGTCTAAATCTGTCCTGTGACTTGACTACAAGCCTGCTCTATCATGGTCCTGAGGCAGCTCTGCCCTTCCAGAGACCCAGGAGGAGACCTGCCCTTCTGTGTCCTCAGACCTGACTGCAGACTCTGAAGCAGCCTTATGAGCTGGCTCCAGACCCACTTTTCCATAGCCCAAAGGCAGTGCTATTTGCCCAGGGACCCAGTGAAAAACAGACCCATGTGGACCACTTATAACAGACCCTACTGCAGACCTTAGCAGCAATCACACAACCTGGCTCTAGACCTGTTTGTCTATGATCTTGGAGGCAGTACTATCAGTCTGGGGACCCGAGAGGGAAAGGTTTTTACTGGCCCGATACAAGTCTGTTTATGAAGACCTGAAGAGCTGTTTGCTTGTCAGATGCACAGACACCAACACAAGGCTACATGTATCACGAAAAATGAAGCAAACATGACACCAACAAAGGAAACTCCAATGCTCCAGTATTTAACTTTAAAGAAATGGAAATTCATGAACTGCGTGACAAAATATCCAAAAATAATAATTTTAAACCATCTAAAAGAAACAAACCTAAATCTTGGATCAAGTATTTATCACCTTTTGTTTTAAGAATGTTTCAATTACACTCTTTTAGTTATTTTACAGTATATCATTACTTATTGTTGACATAATCACTTTGTTGTGCTACCAAATATTGGTCATTCTATCTATCTGTATTTTTGCACCCAATAATCATCCCCACTTTATTGCCCCTCCCTGCTACCCTCTCCAACCACTGGTAACCATCATTATACTCTCTGTCTCTATAACAGCAATTGTTTTAATATTTAGTTCCCATATGAGATTTGTCTTTCTATGCTTGGCTTATTTCACTTAACGTTTTCTACCTCCATTTGTTGTTCCAAATGACGGGATTTCATTCTTTGTTATGGATGAATAATATTTCATTGTGTATATATACCACAATTTCTTTATCCATTCATGTCTTGATGGATAATTAGGTTGGTTCCAAATCTCGACTATCATGCTGCAATATACATGGGTGTGTAGATATATTTTTGCTATATTGATTTCCTTTCTTTTGGCTATATGCTAGCAGTGTATTCCTAGTCACATGTCAAGTCTAGTTTTAGTTTTCTAAGGAACCTCCATACTGCTGTCCATAGTGGTTTCACTAATTTACATTGTAACCAACAGTGTACAAGGGGTACCCTTTTCCACATCCTAGCCAGCATATGTTATTGCTTGTCTTTCTGATAAAGGCTATTTCAACTGGGGTAAGATGATATCTTGTTGCAGTCTTGATTTGCATTTCTCTAGTAATTGATGATGTAGAGCACTTTTCCATATACCTGTTGGCCATCAGTATGTCTTCTTTTGAGAAATGTCTATTCAGATCTTTTGCCCATTTTTAATCAGATTATTTGATTTTTCCTATTGAATCGTTTGAGCTCTTTATGTATTCTGTTTATTCATTCCATATCAGAAGGATAGAAAGCGTAGAATTATTTTTTCCAGATCTGTGAAGAATGATAATGGGATTTTGATAGGGATTGCATTCATTCTGTAGATCACTTTAGGTAGTATGGACATTTTAACAATATTGATTCTACCAA
>NW_012155863.1:121262-122232 GCF_000956105.1 Propithecus coquereli | reverse complement strand
TTGTCTAAGTTAAAAGCTCCCATCACAGGGAGCTGTTCACCTAGATTATTGCTGAAACATTAATTTCCAAATCAGAAAATTTCCATTCGGTGATAGGGACCTATTTAGACTACATGATTATATTCCTTAATTCATAGGGAGGGTCAACATAGATTTATTTGTCACAGTGTAACAGTTTAAATACAGAAGATAAATCTTATTATTATGCCAATTGAAATTTGTATGAAGACTTTCCTCTGAAGACCCAGTGTTCTCTCTGTGCTTGGCCATGAGTTATATTCTAAAATGTGCAGAGAATTTATGATCTAGCAACTGGCAGTGACAATGCATTTCTTGTACAAGTGGGTGACTGATGGGACAGTCAATATCCACAATAAAATAAACCCCAGATACAGCATTCTTCTTCAAAGAATACAAGTATTGTCACATTGTAGGATTTTGTAGGGCACATTCTGAGCCCTAATGTCCCAAAATGAGATTATTTTTTGCTTTCTCACCCAGTATTCCATATTCTGGATCTGTTCAGTACTTTAAAACTATGGCAATGTTTGAGGAAAAGGAAAGAGAAACACTCAAATACGCCTATTCGGTATTTGATTAGGCAATGTAAACTGAATACACTTATCACAGAAGTCATGGATGATAGGTCCTCTTTCTCACCCTTAAGAGAGAAACACAGTTATTAGCTCTTAATGCATAATAACTTGAAGTTTTATTATTATTTATAGTCAGACTTTTTTTGAGATGGGGAGCCAGGGTTGGTACGAGGATACCCCCGAAGAGAGCCTAGTGTCTCTTTCTTAACATCACAGGTAGTTACAGAATTTCCTTAGGGGATTCCTAACCTCAATTCATATATGTAATAATTATCTGTTAACCTTGAGTCCTCTTCCATAATGCTGCATTATGAATTTCCCTTTTCTTCCTAATTTAGTGAGTCTAGCAGTTTCAAAATCATACATGTATATTA
>NW_012155863.1:96740-109442 GCF_000956105.1 Propithecus coquereli | reverse complement strand
AAATCAACTCCAACAGAAACATTCATCTCTACAAAAACAATGGACTGCTGAATGACAGTCAGTACAAGGAGGAAATTAATATGCAGATTAAAAGATTTTTGACCTAAATGATAAAGAGGACACAAATTCTTAAAATTTGTTGCACACAGCTAAAGCAGTCTTGAGAGGAAAAATTTAATCCATAAATGCCTACATCCAAAAGACAGAAAGATCACAAATCAACAATCTAATGAATCATCTCAAGAATGGAAAGATAATGAGCAAGCCAATCCCAAACTCAGTAGAAGAAAAGAAACAACAAATATCAGAGCAGAACTAAATGAAATCGATAATAAAAAGATACAGAAGATCAATAAAACAAAAAGTTGGTTCCTTGAAAAGATAAACAAAATTGACAAACCTCTTGCAAGATTAACCAGAAGCAGAAAAGAAAGGACACTAATAAACTCAATCAAGAATGAATAAGGAGAAATTATAACTGATACCATGGAAATACAAAATATCATCTATGAATACTATAAAAATCTCTATGCACATAAACTTGAAAATGTGGAGGAAATGGACAAATTCTGAGAAGCACGCAGCCTCCCTGGGCTCAATCAGGAAGAAATAGAATTCCTGAACAGATCAATATCAAGTACCAAAATTGAAACAACAATAAAAAGCCGTCCTAAAAAATAAAGTCCCATACCAGATGGTTTCACACCTGAATGTTACCAGGCCTACAAAGAGGAAGTGGTGCCTATCCTGCAGAAATTATTCCACAACATCAAGAAGGAAGGAATCTTCCCCAACATGTTTTAAAAAGACAACATAACCCTGATACCAAAGCCAGGAAGGGACTAAATAAAAAAGAAAACAACAGACTAATATCCCTTCTGAATATAGATTCAAAAATTCTGAATAAAATCCTAGCAAACTAAAATCAGGTGCTTATCAAACAAATAATGCATCACGACCAAGTGGGCTTCATCCCAGAGATGCAGGGATGATTCAACACATGTAAATCTAATTCAACATATAAATATAAGTAAAAGCAAAAACCATATGATGCTCTCAAAAGGTGCAGAAAAAGCATTTGACAAAATTCAGCACCCTTTTATGATAAGAACAGTTAACAAAATAAGCATAGACAGGATTTACTTCAAAATGATAAAAGCCATATATGACAAACCTGCAGCCAACATCATACCGAATGGGAAAAAATTGAAAGCTTTCCCACGTAGAACTTGAACCAGACATGGTTGCCTTCTATCACCACTTCTGTTCAACATAATGCTAGAAGTCCTAGCCAGAGCAACCAGGCAAGAGATGGAAAGCAAGGGCACCTAAATGGGGGCAGAAAAGGTCAAACTATCATTCTTTGCTGACAATATAATCTTATATCTAGAAAACCCCAAAAATTTTGCACTGAGACTACTGGAATTGATAAACAAATTTAGCAAAGTCTCCAGTTACAAAATCAACGTACACAAATTCAGTAGCATGCATATATGCCAACAACAGTCAAACTGAGAACTAAATCAAAGACTCAATACCTTTCACAATAGCAACAAAGAAAATAAAATACCTAGGAATATATTTAACTAAGGAGGTGAAAGACCTCTACAGGGAGAACTATGAAACAATGAGGAAGGAAATAGCAGAGGACACAAACAGATGGAAAACCATACCATGCTCATGGATCAGCATGGTCAACATTATTAAAATGGCTATACTACCCACAGTGGCCCACAGATTCAATGCAATCCCTATTAAAATATCAACATCATTTTTCACAGACCTAGAAAAAATAATTCTATGCCTCATATGGAACCAGGGAAAACCCTGTGTATCAAAAGCAACCTTAAGCAAAAAGAACAAATTGAGAGGCATCAATTTACCAGATTAAACTATACTACAAGGCTATAGTAACCAAAACAGCATGGTATTTGCACAAGAACAGAGACATAAATCTATGGAACAGAACAGAGAACCCAGATATAAAACCATCCTCATATCACCATCTGATCTTTGACAAAGCAGACAAAAATATGCACTGGGGAAAAAAATCCTTATTCAATAAACGGTGCTGGGAAAACTGGATAGCCACATGTAGAAGACTGAACCAGGATCCACACCTTTCATGTCTCACAAAAACCAACTCATGATGGATAACAGATTTAAACTTAAGGCATGAAACCATAAGAATTCTAGAAGAAAATGTAGGAAAAACTCTTATAGACATCAGCCTAAGCAAAGAGTTTATGAAGAAGACCCCAAAGGCAATCACAGCAAAAACAAAAATAAATAAATGGGACCTGATCAAATTAAAAAGCTGCTGCACAGCTGAGGAAACTGTCACTAGAGTGAATAGACACCTACAGAATAGGAAAAAATTTTCGCATGCTACAAATCCAATAAAAGGCTGATAACTAGAATCTATTTAGAACTCAGGAAGATTAACAAGAAAAAATCCAACAACCCCTTTAAAAAGTGAGCAAAGGACATGAACAGAAATTTTTCAAAAGAAGACGGACTATTGGCCAACAAACATATGAAAAAATGCTCAACATCTCTAATCATCAGAGAAATGCAAATTAAAACCACAATGAGATATCACTTAACTCCAGTGAGAATACCTTTAATCAAAAAGCACCAAAACAACAAATGTAGGCATGGATGCAGAGAGATGGGAACACTGTTACACTGCTGGTGGGACTGAAAATTAGTACAATCTCTATGAAAATTAATATGGAGATACCTCAAAGAACTCAGAGTAGAACTACCATTTGATCCAGCAATTCCACTACTGGGTATTTATCGAAAGAAAAAAAGACATTCTATTCAAAAAACATCTGCACTTGGATGTTCATAGCAGCACAATTCACAATTGCAAAGATGTGGAAACAACCCAACTGTCCATCAATACATGAGTAGATTAATAAATTGTGATATATGCATATCATGGAGTACTACTTGGCCATAAAAAATGATGAACTGATACCTCATGTACTATCTTGGATAGAGCTGGAGCTCATTATTCTAGGTGAAGTATCACAAAAAAGGAAAAACAAGCACCACATGTACTCACCATTAAATTGGTACTAATTGATCAACACTTTATATGTACATAGGGAAGTCACATTCATAGGGTGTTGGACAGGTGAGAGGGAGGAGGAAGGGATGGATAAACTCACAACTAATGTTTATAGTGCATGATGTCTGGGGGTTGGGCATGCCCGTAGTTCTGACTTGGGCGGTGCAAAGGTAATATATGTAACCAAAGCATTTGTACCCCCATAATATTCTGAAATAAAAAAACTTACTTATTTTAAAGAATAATATAAAATAAAAAGTGTTTGAACATGTGTAATAGTTGAGAGAAAGGAATGGAGGTTTTTGTAGCTGTAAACTCTATGGTTTAGTATGTGGGACATGTGAAAAATATTCTGAAGGGTTTTAGCTGGAGAACAATGTGATTTTCACAAATATTTCTTTAGTACATACAATGTACTGTGAACTGTACTTACTACCTGGTGCAAAGTGTATAATAAAACAAGACAGAAGTGATATTTATTTATATAGAACTTTATAGGGGAACCCAGAACTCAAAGGGAAAAAAATGTCTGATGAGTTTCATGATGGAGAACGTACCAGAAGCTGTGAGAACATAAATAATGACAGCTGATATTTATGGCCTACTTAACACTGTTCTAACCATTTTACTTAATCATCACAACCACCCTATGAAAGATGCTATTTTTACCATACTTAGTTTATAAATGTGAAGCTAAGGCACAGGGAGGTCAAGTAACTTGCCTAAACCTGGGGATAGGATTCCAGTGCATTTACTATAACTCCATAGCCCAAACTCTGCATTACTATAATTATTAATAGAATTAATTTATGATCTCATTAATGAAATGTTAAATTTAAGGACCCAGCAGGACACTTATGTAGAAATTTCTTTTGGGTGTTTACATATAAAAACTTAAAAAGGGACTTAAGGCATCAAATTGTTTTTCAAATATATCCCAGGAAAGAAGTCAACTGGAGTGAGTTACTACAATCTTAGTGCTGTTCTCTGAATGTTTATGTCTCCCCAAAATTCACATATTGAATACCTCACTCCCAAAGTAATGGTATTAGGAGGTGGGGATTTTAGTAGGTGATTAGGTCATGGAGGCTGAAACCTCTTGACTAGGATTAGTGCTCTTCCAAAAGAATCCAGAGAGGGCCTTTTCCCCTTCTTCCCACCTGAGGTTAGAGTAAGAAGGTGGCTGTCTATGTGGAAGCAGGCCCTCACCAGACACTGAACCTGCTGGTGCCTTGATCTCAGCCTTTTAGTGTCCAAAACCGTTAAAAATCAATTTCTGTTTTTAATAAGCCACCCAATCTATGATATTTTGTTATAGTGGCCTGAATAGATTAGGATGCTTTGAAAAATTTCAGGTAAAGAAATAAGGAAGCCAGGAGACAGACCCTGTGGACAATTCCTATTTAGAAGAGAGAAAAAGGAGAGAAAAAAATCAATATAATTGATTTCCCATCAGATGTGAAGATGATGGAGGAGATAGGAGTTTATTTTTGCTCTGCCTTAAGGGATGTACAAACCCTAGGGAGAAGGAAAAAGTTGAGTGAACAATTGAGTCTCTAAGGAATAACAGAGAAATCATGGCCCAGGTGTAAACACAAAGCTCTCATTTCCCCCTTAAACCTAGGTGCTGTTCCCTGGAGAAGTGACTTAGCTTCTACCCTGTTTATAACAAGGTGCATTATGTCATTAAACTCGCATTAAATCTTTAATGTCTTACCAGGGGAAAAAATGATAATGATAATAAAGACTGTATTTTTCTCTGCTGCTTATAAAAAGATGTAATAATCTATAGTTCAGAAGCATTCCAGGGCACAATGGAATATGAGTCCAGGCTACGTCTTCTCAGACTTAAAAAAACTTAAGACTTAGAGGCTGAAATTGCCCTTCCAGAACCCCAGTGGTTAATAACAGCAACAGGAAGCATTAAGGTTTTCTGGACTAAGAAGGGTGAGTTTCTGAATTCCGTGCATATTAGCGTCCTCTTTGTTTTGAGATGGAAGTCCAGGGATCTAAGATATTCCTCTTTCCTATTTTGTGCTTTCCTGAGGCTCAGGTGAAACTAGTGGAAACATCTGTTTGAGAGGGGAGCAGAGAATACACAGCAACATTAGTGGACCCAATGTTTGCAGTACCTAATCAGTAAGTTCGCTCTCCATGGACACAGCTCTCCCTGCTCTAGATGTAGGGCTTTTATTCTATGACATGAGACAGTAACCTAACTTCTCCTAGACCCTAGGCCCTTGTTTTTGGATTGGCAACTGTGTTCCTGGCTTCCACCCAACAGAGTCTAACCTGCATTAGATATCGGCACCAGGATGTTCAGGCCTCTGCCTCTGATTTTACTGGTGAGGAGAGGGCTCATCTCAGTGAGGAAATGAGCAAAGGATGATTCTGTGCTCTTCCACCCTTCTTCCTTCTTACCCCTTGGTCTTTCTAGCAGTCACATTTGCATATGGAACCTCTGGCCTTCACTCTTGAACAAAATTAGAAATATTTTACCACACAATATATTTCTTTGGTATATTTTGAGATGGCTGCTATGGGTCTAACAGATAGAAGTAACTGCAAAGCTGTCTTTTGTGGTGCGGGGATGGGGGAGGGAATTTATATCTTTTGAGAATCTCCTTTAATACAGCTAATTCTTTCCTTTCTCAATCAAGGAAAGAGTAACTGAGAGTCTGACATCTTTTAAGGCTTGAGAAGAGAAAAACATTTACCATCTAGTCTCTCAGAGTGCTGGTACCTCTAAGGTTTCATTTACATAAGACCACCTTTGCTAGCTAGCCAAGCCTCTTCCTTTATCCCTCACAAAAGCTGTCGTACTGCTTCCAAGCCCCAATTCTTCCAAAAGCTCTGTACCTCATTGAGGAATTGAATCTTCTTACTGAAGGGTCCCTTCTATACATGCTAAATAAATTTGCATGTCTTTTTCTCCAATTAATCTGCCTCATGTCAGTGATTTTTTAGCAAACCGTAGGGGGCCAGAGCCTTGCTCCCTACAAGCTGTGGGCTAAATTGGTGGTGCTTTTTGCTGTATTTAGTTTAGTAAGTCTCTCATGAGGGGAAGTCAGTGTCCATCAGTATCACGGTAGTGGTAAAGGCAGATTCTGTGAGTCTATATTGGGCTAGTCTCAGATAATTCCAGTGCATACCTCACACTCTTGAGTGCACCTATGGTGGGAAAAGCAGGATTCTAATCCAATGCAAGCCTTACTTCCTATGTCCACAGATCCCTTAGAGAAGAATGGCTCCTGGAAATGGCTCTTCTGTGACTGAATTCATTCTGGTGGGATTAACAGACCAGCCAGGTCTCCAACTCCCTTTATTCCTTCTGTTTCTAGCAATGTATGTGGTCACCGTGTTGGGGAATTTGGGCTTGGTAACTCTAATTGGGCTGAATTCCCACCTCCATATCCCCATGTACTTTTTCCTCTTTAACTTGTCCTTCATAGACCTCTGTTATTCTTCTGTGTTTACACCCAAAATGCTGATGAACTTCATATCAGAGAAGAACATTATCTCCTACACGGGGTGCATGACACAGCTTTTCTTTTTTTGTTTTTTTGCCATATCTGAAACTTATGTGCTGACATCAATGGCCTATGATCGCTATGTGGCTGTCTGTAACCCACTTTTGTATAACATTGCCATGTCCCCTAAAGTATGTTGCAACCTTATGCTTGGTTCATACTTGATGGCCTTCTCTGGTGCCGTGGCCCACACTGGATGCATGCTGAGACTGACCTTCTGTGATGCAAACGCCATCAACCACTATTTGTGTGACATCCTGCCTGTGCTCCAGCTCTCCTGCACCAGCACCTACATAAATGAGCTGGTGGTTTTCATTGCAGCAGGTATCATCTTCACTGTGTCCACTCTCACCATCTTTATTTCTTATGGTTTTATTCTCTCCAGCATCCTCCATATCAAGACCAAGGAGGGCAGGTCCAAAGCCTTCAGCACCTGCAGTTCCCACATAATTGCTGTTTCTCTATTCTTCGGATCAGGTATATATATGTACCTCAAACCGTCGTCGGCTGAATCTATGGATCAGGGAAAAATCTCTTCTGTCTTTTACACCAATACAGTTCCTTTGATGAACCCCTTGATCTACAGCTTGAGAAACAAGGATGTTCATCTTGCTCTGAGAAAAACCATTAGTAGAAGAAAGTTTTAATCAGAAATAGGATGTCTCTGCACATGTAGTTACAGGACAGGGATAGTCTGTTGTTTAATTGCAGTATTTTAGCTACAGCCTCTTATCCTGTTTTTTTACTATGGTGAAGAAAATTTGAGCCTTCTATCAATAATTCATTTTCACTGTTTATGTAGTATGTCTTTTTCCTTTCCTCACTATTTGCTTAATTGCTTTCTTCTCATCTTTTTTCAGTACGGTAATAACATTATGGAAGAAATTTATATTTTTTAGTTTTTTCAAATTTTTATTTGCAACATTACTTTTTTCTTTGGAAAAAAATAAATAGTATGCATATGATCAAGCAAAGTAACACTTTGTGAATCATTGTGTCATTAGAGGGATGGGAATTGTTATCTGCCACTCTCTATTGGTGGCATTAATCCATTAATCTGTTTCTACTCCCATCTTTCTGTCAAACACTGGGCAAGAATATGTCTTCTTTAAATGCCAGGGATGGGAGGTTTCATAAGGACTATTAAGTATAGATTACTTTGCAACTGTAAGCACTATGGATTAGGTATCATTTGGCTAAGAGTTTTCTTATTAAACTTATTATACTTACCTTTTTACACTCAAACCATCACATAACAGGAGGACAATGTTTAATTATTGCATGCATGGGAAAGTGAAGCTCTGTGTGGTAATGATTTACTTGGTCACACAAATTCTTAGGATCAGACAAGATCAGGCACATTCAGGATGGTATGGCCATAGTCACACAATTTCTTAAGGAAAAAAACTAAATTCTTCACCTTCTTATTCAAGTCTACTGCTCTTTCTAACATATTTTTTTTCTGCTTTACTATTTGTATTTCAGTAAACATGGAATATGAAAAAACATTTCTAATTTGGAAGTTGACTGTGCTTTGTTCCAGATTGATACATGAATTTGTGACAGGGAGGGTATTGATTCTTTTACATTTGTTTGTTTGCTTAGGAAAGCAGTTTGATAGTTCTTTCTTTGGGGAAAGAGGAGGCCTTTTAAGCTAGTATAGTTGGGAGATCATTGGCTGCAACAGGGAGGTGATTTTCTCAGTAAATTGAAAAATGAGTTTGAAATATTACCAGGGACATGTATTTCAGAGATCAAGGCATGTGAGAAAAAGGACCCCAGCAAAGGTCATTAGCCCAGGACCCAACGAGACACACAGTCAATAATTAAGAGGTCCCTCTATAGGGAATGTTCAATGAGGATTTAGAAACTGCACTTTAATCTGAATTTGTATCCCGTTCTGCGGAATGATGTATTTATTGTGCACTGTCCAATGAGTTTTGGTAAAAATTGTAATATGCAATGGTCATGCAGTATTATTATTTCAGGAATGAAGGCAGAAACACTGTGGTCATGTTTGTGGGGAATTGGGTAGAGAAGAAATAGTGGCTTCTTGATAAAAAATTTTGAGTGGTTTTTGAAACTCAAGTTAGGAAGACAAAATTTAGAATGTAAAATTATGAGAAAATGAAATACCTACCTATGACTCTCTTCTTTCTGGAAAACCCTAGGATATTATGGTGATCACAGGATTTATCATAGTAGGATAAAAGATTAAGTTATTCGATATTTAAAAAGTTAATCCCAGAAGTCTGGAGGGCCTGGGAACAACCAAATTACCTTGTTTTTCTTGGTTTCTGTATGCTCATTCTATATGGATTTTAAGCTATAAAAACTTCAAATTGGCACTGAGAGAGATACGATAATTTGAAAGAAACATTGATAAATAAAACAAATTATGTCAGTGTCTTTCCTGGAATAGGGTGTTGGATCATATTTCTTTTTAGGAAACAGACAAAAATATGATTACTCAAAAATCATCAATTTTATTTAACAAGTAATAATTAAACATTTTCAATATAACTATAATATTATTTATGATTTTTGAAATTTTCTAATCTCTATTCAATATTTTGGCACTATAAAATGCAACATAGCTTGTTTGTTGGCTTGTTTTTTATATTCAGCATTGCTAAATCCTTGATTTATGGATTGAAATGGTCATTCATTCCCCATTTGCTGATCCTAGTATCGACATGGTTTGTAACAGAGTAGTCACCCCTCTTCCCATGCATATGGAAGGGAAATATTGACAGTAGGAAATATGTAACAGAGGGAATGGCCTGGAAAAAACAGCAAAAATATTTTCTGTCTCTTTAAAACATACTCTGCTCTTTTTTGAGAACTAAAGCCTGCATCCCTGCCTCAGGCCAATGGTTAGGAGGGGCAGGGTAAGACTTTTGTTTATTTATTTGTGCAACAGGAGATGGCCCAGCTTGACCTGGTAAAGGGAGGTCCTGGGCAGAGGTCATGAGATTGTCTTCAGTGGAAATGGGATGATCAGAATCATCAACTGTAGTTGAATAGTAATTGCCTCAAGCTGAGAACCCATACTTTAAAAGCTCTGTATTTCTGCAAATGTTCAGGAAATTTGGATTTTGAGATGTGAAGGTCTACCATTTTTCCTCCTTTGCTAGAAAAGTACTAAGACTCTTTCCTCCTCCCCATACCACTTCTATTTGTTCTTCTGATTCAGCCTCATGGACAAGTGCCAAGTTTTTGATAACGGCTTGATTTTCCCTCAATGAGTTCTGTTTTTATAAAATATTTGAACTTGGTTGGAAGTTTGTTTTTGTTGTTTCTCTTATTTACTGTCCCTTTTGATAAAATTCTTTTTATTGATAAATATATATTAATTATGTATGTTAATTAATATATATTAATTAAACTAAGCAGCAAATCAAGTAGGTGGTTTATTTGTAGGGCTTTGTTGTGCAAAACATGTACCTTCAAACACTAAAATATCATTCATTCTCCTGAAGTGTTGCCTTCTTAAGCAGAGCCTCCTTTTCCTCAGTGAGCAGAATGCTGGTGGAATCACCTACACTGTTCAAAGTCTCTTTCTGATATAGAATTGAGTTAATCCACTCCAAATATCAATCTAGAGACATGTGCAGATGTTACTGTTGCTCTTTGGAGGAGCCTGTTTACAGTTTCCTCTGCACTGTCCATCTGTCAGTCTGTGTGCTCCTCAGGGAAGAACTGGGAGGCAAACGTGGGATGGAATCCAAGCTCCTATTTCATGGATGATGGGTCTGGTGCCCAGAGATATTCATGGCTTGTTCCAAATCACCACTTATGGTGCTCAGGCTACTTCTTGAGTTATTAATATTTGAGTGCACATCTTTTAGGTTCTTTTTATTATACAAAATTCACCTACTTTTAATAAGCAGTGAAAGTTGAACCACAATTTTGGTGAATAAAAAGTTTCTCAGAACTCATATAAAAGCACAATACCCAAATAAGAAAAATGTCCAGAAAATATCTCTCACATTTATATTTGACAAAACAGTTAACTAATTTTGAATGTCTATATATATTTTTTTATATTGGCCTATATAATAAATGATAACACATAAGGGTGGCCTTAAGTAATTGTGGGGGAAACGACAAAACTTCCCTTCACCATCAGAAGGTTTGCTGAAGAATCAACTCACAATGAAGCAGATTAATAAGAGACAAGTTACCAAATTTGTTTTACATGTATACATGGGAACACACAGAAAATAAGGATTCAGCTCCTCAGTGGAGTTCAGAAGCTTTTATGCCTTTCTGGTAAAGTGGGTTATGGGAGGGGAAAAATAAGAACTGTGTCCAGGGACAACAAAGGACCACCAGGGAGGATGAATGGATGGGAAACAAAGATTAACTGGTAAATAGTTCCCTTCTGGAGTTTAGATGAGTCTGAGAGATAGAACATTATCTTAAAGAGTCTGTTCAGTGTGGTGACACCCCTGGTATTACAGGGAGGGAAAGAAAAGAACAATTGTTCCCCTAGGTGGGTCTGGATCTCAGTCAGATAAAGACACTTCAATGATTTTGGGAGAGTCAATGGTGGTGGTGGGGGAGAGGGGGAAAGGTCAGACAGACCTTGAGAACTCTTCAGTCAGTTCAGAATGACAAAACATCATATTTGGGGGTAAAATATTTCCAATTTCCTTCATAATCATTCTAGTTACTGGTGCTTACTAAATCCCAGGCTACAGTAACCAAAACAGTGTGGTGCTGGTATAATGGTAGAGACACAGACCGATGGAACAGAATAGAGAACCCAGAAATAAAATCATCTACCTACAATCTACTGATCTTTGACAAAGCAGACAGCAACATACATGGGGGAAAGGAAGCCCTATTCAATAAATGATTCAGGGAAAACTGGATAGCAATATGTAGAACAATGAAACAATACCTCTACCTCTTGCCATATACAAAAATTAATTCAAGATGAATAAAACACTTAAATGGAAGACAGGAAACCATAAAAGTTCTAGAAGAAACTGTAGGAAAAACTCTTTTAGGCATTGGCCGAGGCAAAGAATTTATTATTAAGACCGAAAAGACAAACACAAGAACAAAAATAATAAATGAAGCTTAAGTAAATTAAAAGGCTTCTACATAAGAAAGGAAATAATCAACAACGTAGAAAAAATGGTAGAAAATATTCTCGAACTATATAAAGGGCTAATATACAGAATCTACCAAGAACTCAAACAAATCAGCAAAAAACCAAAACAAAGAAACAAAAAAATCCACCAAACAATTCCATCAAAAAGTGGGTAAAAAATATGAACAGAAGTTTTTCAAAAGAAGATAGACTAATGGCCAAGAAACATATGAAAAAGTGTTCAGCATCACTAATCATCAGGGAAATGCAAATCAAAACCACAATGAGATACCACCTTACCCCTGTCATAGTGGCCTTTAGTAAGAAGTCAAAAAACAATAGATCCTGGCATGAAGGCAGAGAGAAAGGAATGCTTATATACTGTTGGTGAGACTACAGATTAGTAAAACCTCTATAGAAAACAGTATGGAGATTTCTCAAAGAAATAAAGGTAGAACTACCACTTGATCCAACAATCGCACTACTGTTTATTTATGTAATGGAAAATAAGTCATTTTATAAAACAGGTCACCTGCACTTGAATGTTTATTGCAGCACAATTCACAATTGCAAATATGTGCAATCAACCCACATCAACTCATGAGTGGATAAAGAAAATGTGGTAAATGTTGATATATACCATGGGGTACTAATCAGCCATCAAAAGGATGACGCAATGACTTTTGCAATAACTTGGATGGAACTGGGGAACATTATCCTAAGCAAAGTATCTCAGGAATGGAAAACAAACACTGCCTGTACTATCTAATGATTAGGAACTAAATGGTGGGCAACATGGGCACAAAGAGATATAAAGGACATTGGAAACCAAGAAGAGGTGAGGTTGGGAGGGGGTTAGGGGTGAAAACTTAGCTTCTGGGTAAAATGAAGACTATTCTGGTGATGAGCACACTAAAAGCCCCAACTTAAGCATTACACACGGTATCCATGTAACGAAAACATTTGTACCTCCTTAATATTTTGAAATA
>NW_012155863.1:91284-93744 GCF_000956105.1 Propithecus coquereli | reverse complement strand
AAAAACTTTATGAATTAAAAACTAACTATAAACGTGGTTAATTAGAACAGAATGAGAAAGAAAAACTTAGGGAAAATCGACCACTCCTGATTCAGCGCAAATCCCAGGTAAATTCCTGATACTCACATTGCGATGGGGCACTTTGCCGTAACAGGCAGCTTTCTGCAAATGTTCTGCAACTGCTCTACATATAAATTTTCCTACCGTTTTCCTCAAAAGTATCGGTCATCTTCAGGTTAATGCCCAGATGAAATGTTTTTGGTTGCTATAGCAGTTTTGTTCTTCTTTGTTTCTTGCTTATTCTGAGTGCTCTCTTACAACCGGAGAGCTGATGGCGGAATCCCGGGTAAGAAATGGGAAAGTACAGAAAACAGGAGACAGCTCTGCACCTCCACACAGAAAAAAGACTCAGCTGCAATCTGAACCCAACGCAGTACTTTCCAGATTGCCAACATCGGACAACGTCTCTCTCACCGCACCCCCGCCCTCCCCTACAGAAGCGAAAAGTGGAGTCCAGCCGCTTTTAAGGGCGACGGAGCCCCCCTGTCATGGATTCTCTCCCGTTACACGACGGGGGCCTAAGACCTGCCTCTGCGATCAGTCCTCTGGAGGGACACGGACGGGTTCTTCAGGAACTCTCTCGGGGAGGTGGAAACGGGGCTCCGCACCTGGTCGACCCGGGAGAAAGAAGAGGGGACCACACGAGGAGTCCGCGGCCAGATGCACCGGGGCACAGAGGGTGACGAGCAAGCCCAGAGAGGCGCAAGGAGGCTCCCGGAGTCCCTCGCCAGGCCCTGCGTCTCCAACCCCAATCCGCTTCCCTCCCTCGCCTGCCCAGTCCCCACCTGCCGCCCCCTCCCCTATTCCGCACTCCCCTCCCCCCGCGCCTCCATCCCCGCCCCAGCCCAGCGGCCGGCAGATCTGCGGGCAAAGCCCCAGCAGCCAGGGTCAGACTGCGCCCAGGCCCAGCCCGCTACCTGGTCAGACCGGGCTACGGTGGCTTCACCCGGGGGTCTCCGCACAGCAGCTGCCTCTGGTCATTTAAATCACTTCTTTAAGACTTTCTATTCCCGTTGGTTAAGAGTTAAAAGAAAAGAGGGGGGTGCTGTTACAATGCTTTCAAGTTACTGTTTTATCTTTTGTGATCACTCCTAGTAAGAGTGAAGGTAGAGTACAAAGAGCCTTTAACTTCTCTCTTTGAATTACTCTTCTAAGCAACTGCTTCCCTTAGCTCTTAACGTTCCTGAAAAGACCTCAAATGAGAAGAGGAGAAATGAAATGAGAGTGCAAAAATAATTACCAAATTTTTCTTCTACTATATTACAATTGATAATATTTCCTACAAATTAAAAAATTAGAGTAAAATACATATCAAAGATCTTAATTTGATTTTTAAATATTTCTCAAAGAACATTTTTCTTTTAATTGGCTCAAATCTTGTGTAAGCCAAAAGCTCTCAGGAGAAGGAAGGGTTTACCTAGAAACCACTGAAACATAGTTTCCAAATGAGAAAATTCCCATTTTGGGATAAGGACCTACTTAGATAAATCACATAACTGTAGTCTAATTCATGAGTGATAACATAGATTTATTTTTCACCCTGTAGTAGTTTTGGTACAGAAGAAAATTCTTATTTTATGGCAATTGAAATTTGTAATGAGGCTTCTCCCTGGAGACCAAATGTTCCTTCTCTGTTTTACTATGAGTCATATTCTCAAATGTGTAGAGAATTTATGATCTAGCAAATTTTAGAGGCAATTGTCCTGTAAGGGGGTCATTGATACCATAACAGGGTAAACCCCAGATACTACGGTTCTCTTCTAATAACAACATGTATTGCCACATTGAGGAATTTTCTAGGGCTTATTCTGAGTCATAATGTCCAGAAATGTAATTGTTCGTTACTTTTATATACCTCATTTTCATACCTTTCAGTTCTTCAGATACTTCAGACTACGCAAGTTCTGAGGAAAAGAAGGAGGCGCACTCAAACATGGCCACTTGGTTTGGGCAGCAGTGGACATTGAATGCACTGGTCACATAAATCATGGATTAGCAGGTTCCTTTTTTGCTTCGCTATCTTTACTCAGGGAATAAGAGAGAAACACGGGTTTACCAGCTCTTAATACTTCCTAACTTCTCTTGAAGTTTTATTGTCCATAGTCATACTTTTTCAAGGTGGGGAAGCAGAGTTGGTACAAGGATGCACCTAAAGAGAGCTCATTGTCTCTTTTTTAAATATCACAAGTAGTAGTGGAGTTTCCTAGGGGGGTACCTAACCTTAGCTGGTGTCCTTAATAGTTGTCTTTTAATCTGGGATTCTCTTCCATAGTGCTACATCACGAATTTTCCTTTTATTACCTAAATTAGTGAGTCCAACAATTACAAAATCATATGTGATACATTGGTAAGAAACTAAACAAGAGACAGACAACAAAGAGGAAGCCTCAAGCTGAAACA
>NW_012155863.1:76875-79932 GCF_000956105.1 Propithecus coquereli | reverse complement strand
CACATGACCATATATTTTCTTTCATTTTAAAATAAAAATGCATTATTTATTTAAATAGCTCTTAAGCAAACTCCACAATTTGACTGTTTTAACGTTGACCAAATTAAATTTGCATGTTAAGACACGGCCTCATAGCAGCTTCACTCCAGCTCCATGGCATCCAAGAATGAGAAGCAATCCAAAGAAAGACAACCGTATGTCAGGAAACAAGCTACATGTCGAGGCTATCAAGACAAATCAAACATGGTGACTAATTTATTGAGAAGTTGATATATGAAATAGATATCTTGGAAAATATCCTTTTATACAGGTGTAATGGCTAATGCAAACCCCCCAGGGTGATAATTTTGGCATGTCTGAAAACAATAAGTGCTACTGCAGTGAACGAAAGGAGTGAGAGAGAGAAAGGAAGGAGATGAAGACAGAGATGTAACAAGGGGCTGGGAGGTCATCCTGGATCTTACAGGATATGTAAAACTTGGGCCTTTTCTCTTAATGAAATGGAGTACTGGTGATTTAAATGCAATCTGACTTATGTTTTTAAAAGATGATCTTGGCTGCTGTGTTTTGAATAAACTGTGTGAGACAATGTATGAAGCAGGAATGTAGTTTAAAGGGGTTTGTAGTAATGCAAGTAAGAGAGGATGAGCTCTCAGGTCAAGGTGGTTGTATCAGAACAGTGACGTATGGGATAATTGTGTACATATTACATATATTAGACATACTTGTATAAAATTATAAGGCTTTTTCTTGGCAAAAGATACATTATACAAATCAGTAGACTAATGGTGGATTAGAAAAAATATAGTTTAATTGCAAGTGAAAGAGGATTGATATCCATCCATCTTGTTCTACAATTTTATAAGAATTGAGAAAACAACTTCATAAAAAATGGGGAAAAGACATAAACAAGCAAGTACAGAAAAGCAAATCAGACATTTTACAAATTTGAAAAGATGCTAAAGCTCCTTAACACTTAAGGCAATGCTATTTGGAAATGCTTGGAGAAGGAAAGATAGCTTCAGACATTGCCTGGGAGAATGTGAATTATTACAGGCTTTGAGAAAACCATCTGACCATATAGAGTAAACTGAAAGACAACTTTCTGGGAATTTATCTCATTGAAATAAAACTACTGGCATATGAAGACATAGGCATAATGATGATTATTTTAGAATTGTTTTTGTTGATTAAAACTAGAAAAATATTGAGTTTCTAGCATTGCAGAGTATTTGGATAAATCATAATACATCTACAACATAAAGTATTGGAGGTATTGCAATGTAATATTGTTAAATGAGAGGAGCAAGAGATCAAAAATATTTCTTATAGGCCCTATAAATGTATATGGTTATATGAGCAAGTAATAATATATGAGAAGGTGTGTGCTAGGTTATAAACATGAATAACTGGGTAATGAATTGAGGAGAGTTGAGATGGGAAAGGCAGTGCTCAGCAAAAAGAAAACAAAGTGATTTGTTTTAAAAGATTATGAAGTATTATGCACCATGTGATAATGTAGGTCATGATATTAACCCTATAAATGTGTAGGAGACTGTGTATGTGCATGCAATATATTTTAAGAAGGCATTCCAAATAAGTCACCAACTATGTGAGAGCAATTGTACCTAAAGTCAAGAAACAACTAAGAGAAAAAGGAAGGAGGAGAAAGATTTCTTACATCCCCATCAAATATATGATTTGCAAATGTTTCTCCCATTCCGTGTGGTGTCTTTTCCTTTCTTGATGATGTCAGTTCAATTTCAAATGTTTTTAATTTTGATGAAGTCCAATTTATTTATTTGTTTTCTTTTGTCATATGTGTTTTAGGTATTATATTTAAGAAACCATTGCCTAACCCAAGCTCACAAAGATTTACTCCAAAGTTTTTTCTTGAAGTTTTAAAATAATAATCCTTACATTTAGATCTTATGATTTCAGTTAATTTTGTTTATGTTGTGAGGTACACATCCAAATCATTAGTGAATGTGGACATCACGTCATTCTAGTACCATTTGTTGAAAAGTCTATTTTCTCTCCATGAATCATTCTGGCATCCTTATTGAAAATACAGTGACCATAATGTGAGGGTTTATTTTTGGACTTCCAATTCTATTTCACTGAAATACATGTTTTTTATACATGCACACGTATACGTACATATACCTACTTGTCATGTATTTAAAGGCAGTCTGTCTCTATGCTCTGTATCTTGATCTTTGGTTTTCCTTCACATGTAATTTGTATGAGTTCTTTACAACACTTGCATCACTTCTTTTCTTATATGCTAATACATATTTTTATTAAAGTATTTTTCAAAACAAAAGTAATGAGAAAAGTGGCACTGCTTTACGTTTTTTGCAAATTTCTTTAATGTCTGGTTTAATAAAAACAGCTTTATTTTCACATCCATCCGCGTCCACATTTCAATTTCTTGTGATATCACAGGTCATATTAGTTTCTAGAAAACTCCACTGAACACTCATGAAGGAGATGAGAGTGAAAAGGTAAATAATGTCCTAGTATGAACATGAAAATAGTTTGCCCTTGTAGACCCCCTGAAAAAAATCTGTTTGTGTCCTAGGTCCTTTATTCTTTCATGTATCTCTTAAATGACCTAACTTCAAACTGGACCAATAAAGTCTACAATTTATTTTATAATTCTTCCTGTATATTGCTCTTTCATTATATTAAATTTCAAAATGCTTCCTAGACATTTCTGAGCATCAAAACAAAAGGCTGATGAAACTTTTACATCTATCCTTTCCTCCCTAGTAATCAAGTAAACAAATATCTAGTTATAGTGCCATTCCCATACCAACTTGAGGATTAATCTAGATTATAAATAAGCAGCTCCATCTAAAACTAATTTAGACTATGGTTAAATTTTAACAATGTAAGTGTACATTTTGTACGATAGCACAAATCCACAAAAACCTCACTTTCTCTCACCAAGTGGTACAAAACGAGGTTAAAAGCCAAGGGAATAAGTGTGTTAAATTTAAAATTTCAAGTACATCGTGGAGTTGAATGAAAAATAGTTTCCTGAATAACTAT
>NW_012155863.1:68001-73847 GCF_000956105.1 Propithecus coquereli | reverse complement strand
TAATAAGTATATTTTTAGCTAAACTGAATAAATAAAATATCCTATTTTAAACATTTTTCACAAGCTCTTTGTTTGTGAGGACAATGTTGTTCTCCTACCCAATAGATAATTCTTTTATATTTTTCTCTAATGTCAGAAACTTCCTTTCATGATAGATGCTGAAAATGGGAAACATTCATTTTGCTACTTTCCCTTGCAATTAGGCTGGTCATATTATAATACATACCCCGTAACTAAAGAGAAGTCAAGGACAGTCATCTACTGGCTTCAAGAAGATTTACTTCATAATATATAGGGAGATACATGAAGGGAATTCTCTTGTCTTTTAATCTGGCTTTCTTCTTTGGATGTAGTTGTGTTTTCATGCAGTTTTTAGAGCTTCAGCAGCTATTTTGTGACCCTGAGGTGATAAGCCTGAGGACTGAGACCAACAGACTGAGGACATGGGAATAGAAGAGCCTGGTCCTTAATTAGAGACTTTAGTTTCTGAACCTACCTAGAGCACTCCATCTCCAGCATTATTGTTACCTTCTCCTAATTAAAATGGGTTTTTAAATGAACGTGTGCTTAAAATATGCAAATACTCAGTTCTTTTGCGGCTTCTCCACAACTATACCACAATTTCTTCTTTAATTTTAAATCTGGCTGAATCATAGTTTTGAGACTCATATTTTTATTACATAGCCTGAATTGCCCATTACTTTGATGTACATGTCCGGGATAGTGGTAGAGTGAGTGGGGAATGGAGAACCACTGAATGTTCTAAATCCGGGGAGGGACAGAGCTTCACTTTCAGATCTGACTGTAGCAGCAGTGCAGCTAGCTAAAGAAGAGGGAGCATGTGGGGAAATGCTAGAACGAGAGTTAGGAGCCACTACATTTCAGTAGTATAGTTGAGTTAAAGCCTGAAGAGTACCTGAGCTTGTGTGGTAGCCTAGGGAAAGGGATGGCGGACACTGTGTTTGTAGACTCTGTTCTTAGCATGCGAGAAATATGGAAAAGATTCTGAAGGTTTTCAGCCACGCAACATGATTTCCATAAACATTTAAGGAGTTCCTACTATAATATATGCTCTGCTCTGTACTTAGCACCAGGAGCAAAGTAGCAAGCAAAGCAAAAGTGATCTTTGTCCTTAGAGAACTTACTGTTTTTAGGGGAAAAGAGGAATTAAAAAGAAATAATATGAGTGGAGGAGCTACCAAGGTTATGGGAATGTAAATAATGACAGCTGACATTTATTGACTGTTTGCCATGTGCCATGCAGTGCTCTACTATTTGACTTTTAGTAGCTTATTTAATTGTCATAGGAAGCCAAGGAAAGAGATGCTGTTATCACCATCCCTATTTTAGCAATTTTGAACATGAAGCACAGAGAATTTAAATAACTTTTAAATTAGTTGTTACATTTAAATTCCCAGCAAGATTCTCAGGTAGAAATTTCCAGTAGATGTTTAGAAGTAAAAATGTTAGACAAAAGAAAGAAATTAAAAAGAAAAATGATATAGCCTATGAGAAATCCCAACTCAAGTGAGCAAAATTTAAGATAAAAAATGAAGGAAACACAGAATGTAGAACCTGTGGAAATGTCCATTTAGGAAGTGGGAAAAAGGAGAGAAATATCCAGAGCAATATATTCCCATCAGATATAATGATAATGGTGAGATGGGAGTTTATATTTGTTGTCTTGCGGGATGTACAAGCCCAAGGGTGAAGGGAAGACTTGAGTAAAATTGTGAGTCCCTGAGGAACTGCAGATCATGATCCAGGGTGTAAATACAATCCCTTTATTTCCCTTTTACTCCTAGAATTTGTTCTCTGGTGAAAGGACCTAGTAAACTTCTATTCTGTTTATAACTAGTGTACTATATCAGTAAACTCACATGAAAACTGTGTCTTATTTAGTGGCAAATGTGGTGATAACGCTGACTTTGTCTTTCTTGTGTGAGAGGGCTCAAAGTCATAGACAGAAATCATGATCTGTAGTTCATAGCAATTTCCAGGGCATAATGAAAATCAAAGGTGGACTCATCCTCTTAGTATCAGAGCAACCAAAGCCTCAGAACCTGATATTTCCCTTCTAGGACCATGGTGGCAACTGACAAGAATAAGGAAGCACCAAGGATTTGTGGTCTGAGGAGGGTGAGTTTCTGAATTCCATGCATATAAATGTCCTCTTTTTTTTGAGATGTACATCCTGGAATCTAGGTTATACCAATTTCTTTCCTATGTCATGCAGTCCTGAGACTCAAATGAAGGTGCCGGAAGAATCTGTTCAAGGGGAAGCAGAAAACGTCCAGACATTAGTGGACCCAGTGGTTGCAGTATCTAATCAGTGAGTTCCCTCTCCACGGACAAAATACTCTCTCTTCTAGATGTAGGGCTTTTATTCAGTCACATGGGGCTGTGATTTAACCTGTCCTACACTCTGGTCCCATATTTCTGGATTAGAAATAATGTTTTGGCTTCCACCCACTGCAGTCCAATCTGCATTAGAGGCCAGCACAAAGTTGCCAAAAGCTCTGCCTCCAATTTCACTGGTGAGGGGAGGGATGAAGTGAATGCAAAAATGATGACATGAGCAGAGGATGATTCTGTCCTGGTCCACCGTTCTTCCCTCTCGTCCTCTCTTATTTCCAGCAGTCATGGTTGCCTCTGGCAGCTCTGCCCTTCATGCTCTAGGGTAAGTCGGTGGTGCTGTTTGTTGTATGTTGCTTAGTAAGACTCTTCTAAGAGGCAGTTGGTATCACTTAGTATGGTGGTAGTGGTAACGGCAGATTCTGTGGGTCCAGGTTGGGTTAGTCTCACACAATCCCAGCATATACACAGCTCTTATGGGAGTAGCTTTGTGGTATAAGAGCTGGGTTGTCCTCTAATGCAATCCTTTTTTCCTGTGTCCACAGATCCCCTTAGAGAAGAATGGCTCCTGGAAATGGCTCTTTTGTGACTGAATTCATTCTTGTGGGATTAACAGAGCAGCCTGACCTCCAAATGCCCCTGTTCTTTCTGTTTCTAGCAATGTATTTGGTCACTGTGTTGGGGAATTTGGGCTTGGTAACTCTAATTGGGCTGAGTTCACACCTTCATACCCCCATGTACTTTTTCCTCTTTAACTTGTCCTTCATAGACCTCTGCTATTCTTCTGTGTTTACACCTAAAATGTTGTTGAACTTCACATTAGAGAAGAACATTATCTCCTACAAGGCATGCATGACCCAGCTGTACTTTTACTGTTTTTTTGTCATTTCTGAATGCTTTGTGCCGATGTCAATGGCCTATGATCGCTATGTGGCCATCTGTAACCCACTTTTGTATAACATTGCCATGTCCCCTAAAGTATGTTGCAACCTTATGCTTGGTTCATACTTGATGGCCTTCTCTGGTGCCATGGCTCACACTGGATACATGCTGAGATTGACCTTCTGTGATGTAAACACCATCAACCACTATTTCTGTGACATCCTTCCTGTGCTCCAGCTCTCCTGCACCAGCACTTACGTGAATGAGCTGGAAGTTTTCATTGTAGTTGGCATCAACATCATTGTGCCCAGTCTCACCATCTTTATTTCTTATAGTTGCATCCTTTCCAACATCCTTCAAATTACCTCCAAGGAGGGCAGGTTCAAAGCCTTTAGCACTTGCAGTTCCCATATAGTTGCTGTTTCTTTCTTCTTTGGATCAGGTGCATTTATGTATCTCAAACCATCTTCTGCTGGGTCTATGAATGAGGGAAAAGTCTCTTCTGTCTTTTACACTAATGTGGTTCCCATGATGAACCCCTTAATTTACAGCTTGAGGAACAAAGATGTTAAATTTGCCCTGAGAATAGCCCTGAGTAGGAGAAATAGGATCTCTCCGTGCATGTAGTTACAGGGCAGGGAGACTCTGTATTTTATTACAATAGTTTAGGAGGAAATATCGTTTCCCTACTGTTTCTTATCAAGTTGATAGTTGAGTATCCTCTCAATTACGTCTCCAATGTTTTTATAATAGATTTTCTTTTTCCCCCCATCATTTTTCCCCTTTTCATTATTTTTCCTGTTTTATGATGAAGTTAAGGAAGTTTTGTTTTTTTTTTTTTCAGACAGAGTCTTGCTCTGTTGCCCAGACTAGAGTGCCATGGCATCAGCCTAGCTCACAGCAACCTCAAACTCCTGGGCTTAAGCGATCCTTCTGCCTCAGCCTCCCGAGTAGCTGGGACTACAGGCATGCGCCACCATACCCTGCTAATTTTTTCTATATTTTTAATTGTCCAGCTAATTTCCTTAAATTTTTAGTAGAAAGGGGGTCTCGCTCTTGCTCAGGCTGGTTTCAAACTCCTGAGCTCAAACAATCCACCTGCCTCAGCCTCCCAGCGTGCTAGGATTACAGGCGTGAGCCACCATGCCCGGCTGTTAAGGAAGTTTTAATCTCTGTTTTTTCCATTGTCATTATGGAGTTTCTTTTTGTCTCCTGGAAAAGATGAAATCTTCTTCAAATGATCAGGTGAAATAAAACGAGGATGACAATGTGTTGTAATATTCCAGCGCACACGTGAATGAGAAACCTGTCGCTACTCTTATCTTTCCATCCCCCCCTGGGCAACATCTTATCTCCTTCAAATGCCAGTGTTTCACAGATATACAATGTTCTATAAGGCTTACTAAATATAAGCCATTTTGTCATTGGAAACACTGTGCATTTGCCTCTTTTGGCATAAATTTCACATTTAGTTTTATACATTCAAAATATCTCAGTATAGGCCACCAATATATATTCATTGCACGAAGTCACACAGCTTCTTCATGAAAAAGCCTGTAATAAACTAATAACCTTCTGATTTTAAGTCTACCTCTCTTTCTAGTATACATTGTTACTTCATTTTATTATTTTTATTCAATAAGCATTAAATATCGTATGAGTAAACATTACTTCTGGAAAATTGAGTATGCTTTATATCTAGATGATGTATAAAGTTTTCTCAGGATGGCTGTTGCTTTGTATGTTTTTTTTCCAGAAAGCACTTTGATGGTTGTTTTTGTCATGAAAGAGGAGGTCTGTTAGCTAGGATAATTGAAAAATAATTGGCTCAAGTGGGGAACTGACTTTTTTACAAAACTGTAAAAGAATTGAAATGTTTTCAGTTGCTTGTGATTCACGGACAGGGCATGGGAGAGAAAGGAGCCCAGCAACATGTCATTAGGCCAGGACCCAGGGAGACATACAGCCAATAAATCGCAGGTGCCTCTGTAGCAAATGGCCAATGAAGGTTTAGAAACCACATTTCAAATTGAATTTGTATCTGTTCTGTTAAGTACTGTAATTATCCTTCACTGTCATAAAGATTTGATAAAACTTGTAATCCACAATGGCCATACATTAATAATGTTTTAGGGAGTGAACGTGAAGAACCCATGGCCACTGTTTTGGGGAAGAAGAGGAGAAAAGGGAGCATCTTCAGGAGGCAACATCATGAGTAGCAACTGAAAGTCAGGAAGAAGGAATTTAGAAATTAAAAAGATGAAAAATTAAAGGTCCTATCTATGACAATCTTCTCCACATTTCAAGGCCCTACAAATATTATGGTGATCACAGGGTTTTCCTGAGCAGGATGAAGACTTCAGCCAGTTGGTATTAAAGACAGGATAAACCCAGAGAGCTGGAGGCCCTGGGAAGAACCAAATCACTCCTGTTTATGTTGCTTTTCATTTGCTATTTCCATGTGGATTTTAAGGTACTAACATCTCACATTGCATTTAAGAGATAAATGATAATTTGAAAGAAATGTTTGGTGAATAAACTAAATCATGATGATTTCTTTTCTAGAAGAGGATGTTGTCTTATTTTCCCCTTTGAGAAAACAGTGAAAA
>NW_012155863.1:64159-67780 GCF_000956105.1 Propithecus coquereli | reverse complement strand
AACCTCTAGCCCCAATATCAACTTGCTCTATTTTCACTCAAAAAGTTATGTTATTATAAAACAGTTGATCTTAGTTGGAGTTTTCTTTTGATTTTTCTTTTACCTTTTGATAAATTGCTTTTTTGTTGAACAGTGTTTCTAAATAGATAAATAATATTTGTGCTATTTGAAATGTTTTGTAGACATTGCAGAAGTACATCCATGCTGTTATGTATTTTATTACTACTTGAGTCAGCCCAAAGAATGGATTAATCTAGGTCATTAATTTTTCATTTGAGAAGCCTCAAAATACAAATAAAATCTTTTTCAATTTCAGAAAAGATACACTTTCTTTAAGTTAGGTTTTATTCTTTAAGATATTTTGAAGAAAAATAATTTTAAGAGATAAAAAGATATGGAAGGTAATAGTGGAAAATTTATAGGATGCAGCTTAGTTGATATCTTTTAGTTTGCAACTTTTAGCATTATGCATTTATTTGGTTTTCTTTTAAAGGGAGGGAAATCAATTCTGAGTGTTTTATATATACAACAATGAATTGTCCTTTGTAGGTTTCTTTAAATGTGAAGAAGTTATGAGACAAACTATAATTCTACTGAGGTTGTCACAGCTGAGAATTAAACAGGCAAAGCATGAGATTTTCCTATGCTGATTTTTAGGAAGAAGATGTTTCCAAGTCAGTAGGAAAGGTTGGAATTTCTGTGTGATAATAGACAATGACTCTCATACGTATAGCCCAGAAAGAAAGTTTGCTGATTATATGCCGAATTTGTTTAATGTGAACTTTCTCTAAGCAAGTACAGGATTGAGTTTGGAATGAGCAAGATCAGAGTGCACTCTGGTTAAAAGCTGATGAAAGCCAGAAGGAAATGAGATTTGAGTTCTACATTCTCTTAGTGCCTCAAATCCCAGTATCGATTGAAGCCCGCTCTGCACTCTTCTTTAAATCAACTTCCTACACTATAATACACACATACACACACACACACACACAAACACACACACACACACCAGCATTTTTTAATTGCTAGGTGCCTAGTAACTTGTTGCAACATACTGAATGTCACCAACATACAGAAAGCATGACAAAGAGGAAGAGATTTTCACAAGACAACATTGTAGTTGCATCTGAAGAAAAATCCTAAAAGAGTCTTAAATGGTCAAAATTACTCTGAAATTGATTTTGTTGGCATCATGTCCATGTTGGGAACGAAAGGGTGTTTTCCATAAATCTGGCACGTTGGTTTCTCTCTAGCATTGGGGTATTTTACTACTAGTTCAGCTGAGCATCAAATGAAGTAATGTATATTCAGAGGCCATGTTGTACAAATATGTACCTTTAAACATTAAATTCTCACTAAAAGTGAGGAAGTTTTGCAACTGAGGCAGAGCCTAATATCTTCCCCAGTGAGGGGGAGGCTGGTGGAATCACCCGCAGTGTTTAAAGTCCCTCTGTGGCATAAAATTGAATTAATACACTGCAAACATCAATATAGAGACTTGTGCAAGTGTGACAATTGCTCTTTGGAGGAGCGAGTGCATAGTTTCCTCTGCACTGTCCCATCTGCCAGTCTCTGTGCTCCTCAGGGAAGAACTAGGAGGCTAATGGGGGAGGGAATCCAAGCTCCCATTTCTAGATGATGGACCTGCTGCTGCCCAGAGATGTTCATGACTTGCTCCAAATATAAAATTATAAGTGGTAGAGATAGGATTGCGGCTTGGGTGTTTTGATTCTAAATATATTAAGGATTTTTTAAAATTATACAAAGTTTCGCTACTTGTAAAAAATCAGGGAAACATGAACAATATTTTTAGTGAGTTTAGGGAAAGTGCCTTTGAACACAAATAACAGTATAATACTCAAATAAGAAAAATGTCCAGAGAGTAAACTTCACATTTCAAATTACATAGCTCTATTGTCTTAATTTAGGATGTATGTTTATATTCTTGTTTTATACCAGCTATGCAATAAATGAAAATGAATAGGAGTGTCCTAAAGTAAACATTCCCGTTTTAGGTGCCTACTAGGTCCCAGGGTCAGCAGTACGTTCTTATATACAATATCGTATGTACTCTCTCATTATTGATATTTGTTAGGCACCTATGTAATTAGCCAAGTCTGCTACGGATCATTGCTGTTCACTATTCTTCCAAAACACATATTTCCCAGTCTTTACTGGAGTGCATTTTGTCATGTGAAAGTTCTGGACATGATGGACAATGGTTCAAAGCCACATTATATCTTTCCACATTCTCTTCATCTTTTTTTGGGCTGGATGTACATGATGATAAGGCCTTACTTGGTGATAACGCTGTAAAGCAAGCCAGGAAATGTTTGCAACAGAGTATAGAGGAAGAATTGGAGAATGGTTGGTACTATAATCAAGCAGGGTACATTGAGGGCTTTGAGGTGTTGGTAATGTTCTGTATGTAGATCTGCATGGTGGTTATAAGCTTTTCATTTTATATAATTGGTTGAAGTGTATATTTTATATGCTTTATATACATATTTATGCTAGATTTCACGATAAACTAGGGTTAAAAACTTTGATAGAGCTCTACTTAAACTGCACATTAAACTACCCATAAGCAAATACTGAGATTAATGCACAAATATTTGGGAACAGCCTTCCTAGTACAGAATGCCTCACACGGAAGATGACCAGTCAAGGTAGGGCAACACAGCTGAGAAATCCAGACCAGAAAAGAGACTATTTTCTTTACCAACCCAATGAAGAATTTCCACTAGTGTCTGTGGGAGGATGAAAGTCAATGTGAAATCTCCTTGTATAGATTTGTAGTATGTTATATGTCATTATACTTTTACATTTTCTCAACCCTTTCTGTATTGTTAATATTTCCTTATTGAATTTATTAATGTATTATTTTTGATAACCCTATGATGAAAAAAATTTAGAAATATAAAAATATAGAAGTATTTAGGCATAGAGAAAAGACTGTGCTTCAAAATCTAGAATTGTTATAAAGCACAATGGTTGAATGAGAGCGTGGTATCAAAATTATAACTCATGTTCAGAGGTTATTCAGCAGTAACTTTGTGTTGAGTCTTGGAATATTGAGTTAGAGCATTTTTCATCTCACCTCCTTAGAGGAGGTAATAAGCATTGACTTGGAGAGAAGCACCGACCTGGAGATCAGGATATACTTGAATTTGAAGGCAGAAATCAGGTTGATTCAGCTAAGAAAAATGAAGATTGGATAAATAGCTGTCTTTTGCTCTTTGACTATCCATACTCATGATGCACTCATCATGAGTTTTAATATAAATATGTTACAACATTAGGATCTTGCCAGAGATTCAGAATAAATGATTTGATGTATAAATGTGTAGAAAATAAACATTTTGTTGGATATTGTTTGCAATGATGAAATTAAAGAAACACAACAGGCTGGAATGAACAGGAGGCAATAAAATAAAATTAAGGCCAAGGATAAGAACTCATTCACCACTGACACTGAGATTAAGAAATGTGAAATGATTCACACTATTTGACAGTACTCTGACTTGAAATGTATGGATCGAGGTTCCCAAACTAGGAAAGTCTGCAGACGCAGAGATTCAATTAATTTCTTAATTTGTTCTCATATTACTCAGGCAAGAC
>NW_012155863.1:60505-61039 GCF_000956105.1 Propithecus coquereli | reverse complement strand
TCGTAAATGTGAACATCACATTATTCTAGCACTATTTGTTGAAAAGTTTATTATCTCTCCATGGATCATTCTGGTATCCTTATTGAAAATACAGTGACCATAATGTGAGGGTTTATTTTTGGACTTCCACTTCTATTTCATTGGAATACATGTTTCATATGCACACACATTCATATACATACATACACCCACTTGTCATGTATTTAAATGTAGTCTCTTTGTCTCTATGGTCTGTATCTTGATCTTTGGTTTTCTTTCACACGTCTTTTGTAGAAACTCTTTACAACACTTGCATTGCTTCTTTAAGACTTTTTATTCCCATCGATTCAGAGTTAAAGGCAAAGGCGGGGGTGATGTTACAATGCTTTCAAGTTACTATTTTATCATTTGTGATCACCCAAAAGAAGAGTGAAGGTAGAGTAGAATGAGTCTTTAACTTCTACTCTCCATGAATTACTCTTCTAAGCAACTGCTTTCCTTAGCTCTTAATATTCCTAAAAAGACCTCAAATGAGAACAGGAGAAATGAAATGAG
>NW_012155863.1:59307-60455 GCF_000956105.1 Propithecus coquereli | reverse complement strand
AATTTGCATGGGTATATTGATGATCCCTGCTTATGTAAAACAATTTTTAGAAGGGAACTCATTTGAAATTTTAATATGCTGTGGATTGAAAGTGCCAGACAAAAAACTGTGGATTAAACAGTGTGAAATATCATGTACCACACCTCAGAACAATTTGTTTGGTTATTAGTACAACTGTAATCATTTATCATACATTTTTGCCTTTGTGGGCCCACTATATACTCCTTTTCCTTATCTTTTTACTTACTGTCCTATCTTCCTCGGAGCATTTCCTGATGTCCCAAGGCACTTTGAAAGTTCCATTCTCTGGCTTCCAACTCATTAGTGTTTTCTTCTACTGTAGCAGGTATCACATTGCTTTGCAAGTGCTTTATAATATGTTTTTTTAACTCAAAGGGTAACTAGATGGTGATTATTTTCCCTTAATTTCAGTGGCCCTTTGCTCAGAGAGCACAGTCAAATGCATGGGTAAAACAAAACAAAGCAAAACATGTTTTAATGCCACATCTTATCCTCAAGGCAATGAAGAAAAAATGGAGTAATAATTTCTCACCTAAGTGGATAGTTGCATCCTCTCTGAGTATGGTGGATGGAGTTTATCTAGTGTTCTGAAGGTCCCACCAAATTGTCCCTTTCTTGTGTGGTCAAAGGAGGAGAACTGTTGCTCCATGAATTAATATTAAACGTGTTTGCAGACAGGATTTGTCTTAGGAGTTTTTTAGAGCTTTTTCCTGAAGGAATATGTGAACGTGTTGGTTTGCATTTCAAATGCTGTTACACTCGGAAGGGCGTCTCTGAAAGACAGTAGCGGCTGTATCCCACAAGGCGCTTCGTTTCTCAGACTTAAAGGTTTGTATTTGCTTTGTAAAGCAAAGTGAATCTGTTAAAAACTACAGGATGAGAGCTGACAATGGAGTGGCCCCCAGAACAGACAGCTGCCCAAATGGCTAAAAGCAAAGCTCTTGTTTTAACACTCTAGACTACCTGTCTCCATTCACAATAACCTAATAAATATGGAGCAAACATATCTCTGTTTAACCCCTCTGTTAAGTGATAAACTTACCTTAGAATTTAGAAGTTAACCTTGAAAGATTTTGTAACTGTTTGCTCACGTAGATAGAATTAGTTAAAGAATCTGTAGAAGCCTT
>NW_012155863.1:34815-38267 GCF_000956105.1 Propithecus coquereli | reverse complement strand
TGAAGGTTTTCAGCCACGCAACATAATTTCCATAAACATTTAAGGAGTTCCTACTGTAATATATGCTCTGCTCTGTACTTAGCACCAGGAGTAAAGTAGTAAGCAAAGCAAAAGTGATCTTTGTCCTTACAGAACTTATTGTTTTTAGGGGAAAAGAGGAATTAAATGGAAATAATATGAGTGGAGGAGCTACCAAGGTTATGGGAATATAAATAATGACAGCTGACATTTATTGACTGTTTGCCATGTGCCACGCAGTGTTCTACCATTTCACTTTTAGTATCTTATTTAATTGTCATTAAGAACCCAAGGAAAGAGATGCTGTTATTACTGTCCCTATTTCAGCAATTTTGAACATGAAGCACAGAGAATTTAAGTAACTTTTTAGTTGTTACATTTAAACTCCCAGCAAGATCCTCAGGTAGAAATTTCCAGTAGGTGTTCAGAAGTACAAAATGTTAGAAAGAAGAAAGGAATGAAAAAGAAAAATGATATAGCCCATGAGAAATCACAACTCAAGTGAGTTACTACAATTCTTGCAAAATTTAAGATAAAAAATGAAGGAAGCATAGAACATAGAACCTGTAGAAAATGTCCATTGAGAAAGTGGGAAAAAGGAGAGAAATATCCAGAGCAATATATTCCCATCAGATATAAAGATAATGGTGAGATGGGAGTTTATATTTGTTGTCTTGCGGGATGTACAAGCCCAAGGGTGAAGGGAAGACTTGAGTAAAATTGTGAGTCCCTGAGGAACTGGAGATCATGGTCCAGGGTGTAAATACAATCCCTTTATCTTCCTTTTACTCCTAGAATTTGTTCTCTGGTGAAGGGACCTAGTAAGCTTCTATCCTGTTTATAACTAGTGTACTATATCAGTAAACTCACATGAAAACTGTGTCTTACCTAGTGGCAAATGTGGTGATAACACTGACTTTGTCTTTCTTGTGTGAGAGGGCTCAAAGTCATAGACAGAAATCATGATCTGCAGTTCATAGCAATTTCCGGGGCATATTGAAAATTAAAGGTGGACTGCACCCTCTTAGCATCAAAGCAACCAAAGCCTCAGAAAATGAGATTTTCCTTCCAGGACCATGGTGGCAACTGACAAGAATAAGGAGGTTCCAAGGATTTGTGGTCTGAGGACGGTGAGTTTCTGAATTCCATGCGTATAAATGTCCTCCTTTTTTTGAGATGTACATCCTGGAATCTAAGTTAGACAACTTTGTCTCCTATATCATGCAGTCCTGAGACTCAAATGAAGGTGCCGGAAGAATCTGTTCAAGAGGAAGCAGAAAACGTCCAGACGTTAGTGGACCCAGTGATTGCAGTATCTAATCAGTGAGTTCCCTCTCCATGGACAAAATACTCTCTCTTCTAGATGTAGGGCTTTTATTCAATCACATGGGGCCATGATTTAACCTGTCCTACACTCTGGTCCCATATTTCTGGATTAGAAATAATGTTTTGGCTTCTGCCCACTGCAGTCCAATCTGCATTAGAGGCCAGCACAAAGTTGCTAAAGGGTCTGCCTCCAATTTCACTGGTGAGGGGAGGTTTGAAGTGAATGAATAAACGATGACATGAGCGGAGGATGATTCTTTCCTGGTCCACCCTTCTTCCCTCTCATGCCCTCTTATTTCCAGCAGTCATGTTCACCTCTGGCAGCCCCAGCCTTCATGCTCTTGGCTAAGTTGGTGGTGCTGTTTGTTGTATGTTGCTTAGCAAGACTCTTCTAAGAGGCAGTTGGTACCACTCAGCATCATGGTAGTGGTAACGGCAGATTTTGTGGGTCCAGGTTGTTCTAATCTCACACAACCCCAGAGTATACATAGCTCTTATGGGAGCAGCTTTGTGGTAATAGCTGGATTGTCCTCTAATGCAACCTTTTTTTCCTGTGTCCACAGATCCCCTTAGAGAAGAATGGCTCCTGGAAATGGCTCTTTTGTGACTGAATTCATTCTTATGGGATTAACAGAGCAGCCTGACCTCCAAATGCCCCTGTTCTTTCTGTTTCTAGCAATGTATTTGGTCACGGTGTTGGGGAATTTGGGCTTGGTAACTCTAATTGGGCTGAGTTCACACCTTCATACCCCCATGTACTTTTTCCTCTTTAACTTGTCCTTCATAGACCTCTGCTATTCTTCTGTGTTTACACCTAAAATGTTGTTGAATTTCACATTAGAGGAGAACATTATCTCCTACATGGGGTGTATGACCCAGCTGTACTTTTACTGTTTTTTTGTCATTTCTGAATGCTTTGTGCTGATGTCAATGGCCTATGATCGCTATGTGGCCATCTGTAACCCACTTTTGTATAACATTGTCATGTCTCGTAAGGTATGTTCTAGCCTTATGTTTGGGTCCTACTTGATGGCCTTCTCTGGTGCCATGGCCCACACTGGATGCATGCAAAGACTGACCTTCTGTGATGCAAACACCATCAACCACTATTTCTGTGACATCCTCCCTGTGCTCCAGCTCTCCTGCACCAGCACCTACATTAATGAGACGCTGGTTTTCATTGTGGTAGGCATCACCATCATTGTACCTAGCCTTACCATCTTTATTTCTTATAGTTGCATCCTTTCAAACATCCTTCAAATTAGCTCCAAGGAGGGCAGATCCAAAGCCTTCAGCACATGTAGTTCCCACATAATTGCTGTTTCTCTGTTCTTTGGATCAGGTGCATTTATGTATCTCAAACCATCTTCTGCTGGGACTATGAATGAGGGAAAAATCTCTTCTGTCTTTTACACCAATGTGGTTCCCATGATGAACCCCTTAATTTATAGCTTGAGGAACAAAGATGTTAAATTTGCCCTGAGGAAAGCCCTGAGTAGGAGAAAGTTTTGAAAAGAAACAGGATCTTCCAGTCCCTGTATTTATAGGGCAAGGAGTCTCTGTATTTTATTACAACAATTTAGGAGGGAGTATTTTTTTCCTATTGTTTCTTATCATGTTGATTGTTGAGTACCCTCTCAATTATGTCTCCAATTTTTATAATAGGCTTTTATTTTCTCTCATTATTTGCACATTTTCTCCCTTTTCATTCTTTTTCCTGTTCAGTGATAAAGTTAAGGAAGTTTCAATCTCTGTTTTTTCCATTGTCGTTATGAACTCTCATTTTTTCTCCTGGAAAAGATGAATGTTTCTATAAATGATCAAGTGAAGTAAAACTGGGATGGCAATGAGTTGTTGGTGGCTGTGGGTTTCTTTTCTTTGACTTGCAATAAGCCAGTGCACGCATGAATCAGACAACCTGTCTCTACTCTTGTCTTTCCATCCCCCACTGGGCAGCATCTTGTCTTCCTCAAATGCCAGTGTTTCACAGATATACAAGGTTCCACAAGGCTTACCATATATAAGGCATTTTGTCATTTTAAACGCTATGCGTTCCACTTCTTTGGCATAGACTTCACATTTAACTTTGTACATTCAAATAACTCACA
>NW_012155863.1:30992-33125 GCF_000956105.1 Propithecus coquereli | reverse complement strand
ATAGTGGAAAATTTTTAGGATGCAACTTAGTCGATAGCTTCTAGTTTGCAGCTTTTAGCATTATGCATTTATTTGGTTTTCTTTTAAAGGTAGGAAATCAATTCTTAGTGTTTTATGTATACAACAATGCATTATCCTTTGTAGTTCTTTTTTAATGTGAATGAGGTTAAAGTAGTTATGAGGATAGTAAAAATCTATTGCAGTTGTCACAACTGAGGATTAAACAGGCATGCCATGAGATTTGCCTATGGTAATATTCTAGGAAAAAGATATTTCTAGGTCTGTGTGGAAGTTTGGAATTTCCGTGTGATAACAGACAATGGACCTCCTAGGTATGGGCCAGAAAGAAAGTTTGTTGATTACATGCCAAATTTGTTTAATGCGAACTTTCTCTAAGCAAGCTCAGGATTGAGTTTGGAATGAGTGAGATCAGGGTGCACTCTGGTTAAAGGCCGAAAAGCCAAAGGAATTGGGGTTTTCATCTCCTTATTTCCTCAAATCCCAGTAGGGATTGAAGCCCACTTTTCATTACTTTTTAAACTGACTTCTGGCACTACAGTACTCACACACACACACACACACACACACCAAGCATTTTTTTAATTGCAGTGCCAAGAGACTTGTTGCAACATACTATATGTCACCAACATATATAAAGCATGGCAAATAGGAAGAGATAAAGATAGATTTTCACAATATAGCATAGTAGTTGAATCTGACATAATAAAAAGATCCTAAAACAATCTTAAATAGTCAAAATTAGTCTGAAATTGATTTTGTTGACATTGTGTCGTGTTGGGAATGAAAGCGTGTTTTCCATAAATCTGGCACAGTTGGTTTCTCTCTAGCATTGGGGTATTTTACTATTAATTCAGCTGAGCACCAGATGAAGTAATTTATATTCAGAGGCCATGTTGTACAAATATGTACCTTTAAACATTAAATTCTCAAAGTGAGGAAGTTTTGCATCTGAGGCAGAGCCTCTCATCTTCCCCAGTGAGGCGGAGGCTGGTGGAATCACCCGCAGTATTTAAAGTCCCTCTGTGGCATAAAATGGAATTAATACACTGCAAACATCAATATAGAGACCCGTGCAAGTGTGACAATTGCTCTTTGGAGGAGCAAGTGCACAGTTTCCTCTGAACTGTCCCATGTTCCAGTCTCCATGCTCCTCAGGGAAGAACTAGGAGGCAAATGGGGGAGGGAATCTAATCTCCCATTTCTAGATGATGGACCTGCTGCTGCCCAGAGATGTTCTTGACTTGCTCCAAATCTCAACTTATAAGAGGTAGAGCTAGGATTGGGACTTCGGTGTTTTGATTCTAAATATATTAGGGTTTTTTTTTTTCTAATTACACAGAATTTGCCTACTTGTAAAAAATCAGGGAAACATGAACAATGTTTTTAGTGAATTTAAGGAAAGAGCCTTTGAACACAAATAACAGCATAATACTCAAAAATGTGTCCAGAAAGTAACCTTCACATTTCATATTATGCAGCTCTATTGCCTACTGTGGGATGTATGATTATATTTGTGTTTTATACCAGCCTATGCATAAAGAAAAACAAATAGGAGTGTCCTAAAGTAAACATTCCCATTTTAGGTGCCTACTAGGTCCCAGGGTCAGCAGTATGTTCTTACATCCAATATCTTATGTATTCTCTCATCATTGATATTTGTTAGGTGCTTATGTGATTAGCCAAGTCCGCTAGGGATCGCTGCTGTTCACTCTTCTTTCAAAACACGTATTTCCCAGTCTTTACTACAGTGCATTTTGTCATGTGAAAGTTCTGGACATGACGGACAATGGTTCAAGGCCACGTTGTGTCTTTTCCACATTCTTTTCATCTTTTCTTGGGCTGGATGTACATAATGATAAGGCCTTATTTAGTGATAATGCTATAAAGCAAGCCAGGAAATGATTACAACAGAGTATAGAGGAAGAATTGGAGAATGGTTGGTACTATGATCAAGCAGGGTACATTGAGGGCTTTGAAGTGCTGGTAATGTTCTATATGTAGATCTGCATGGTGGTTATAAGCTGCTCATTTTATATAATCAGTTGAAGTGTATATTTTATATGCTTTATATATGTATTTATGCTAGATTTCACAATAAATTAGGGTTACAAA
>NW_012155863.1:30128-30942 GCF_000956105.1 Propithecus coquereli | reverse complement strand
AAACATTATTTTGGAAAACTCATTTGTTTCTAGATGATATATAAAGTTTTCTCAGGATGGCTATTGCTTTGTATGTTTGTTCCAGAAAACACTTTTTGATGGCTGTTTTTGTCAGGAAAGAGGAGGTCTGTTAGCTAGGATAAATGAGAAATAATTTTCTCAAGTAGGGAATGACTGTTTTACAAAATTGAAAAAAAACTTGAAATATTTCAGTTGCTTGTAATTCACAGAACAGGGCATGGGAGAGAAAGGAGCCCAGCAACATGAAATTAGGCCAGGACCCAGGGAAACACACAGCCAATAAATCACAGGTGCCTCTGTAGCAAATGGCCAATGAGGATTTAGAGACCACCTTTCAATTTGAATTTGTATCTGTTCTGTTAAGTACTGTAAGTATCCTTCACTGTCATAAAGATTTGATAAAACTTGTGATCCACAATGGCCATATATTAATACTGTTTTAGGGAGTGAATGTGAAAAACCTGTGGCCATATTTTTGGGAAAGAAGAAGAGAGAGGAGAGCATCTTTAGGAGGAAACATGATGAGTGGTAACTGAAACTCAAGAAAAAGGAATTTAGAAAGTAAAAAGGCGGAAAATTAAAGCTTCTGTCTCTGACACTCTTCTCCACATTGAAAGCCCTACAGATATGGTGATCACAGGGTTTTCCTGAGCAGGACAAAGACTTTTGCCATTTGGTATTAAAGACAGGATAAATCCAGAGGGCTGGAGGCCCTGGGAAGAATGAAATCATTCCTATTTATTTTGCTTTTCATTTGCTATTTCCATGTGGATTTTAAGGTACTAACATCTCA
>NW_012155863.1:28902-30078 GCF_000956105.1 Propithecus coquereli | reverse complement strand
TGCTTTATATATGTATTTATGCTAGATTTCACAATAAATTAGGGTTACAAAACTTTGATGGAGCTCTGCTTAAACTGAACATTAAGCTATCCACAAGCAAACAGTGAGTGAGATTAGTGCCCAAGTATACAGGAACAGCCTTCATAGTACAGAATGCCTCACACAGAAGACAACTAGTCAAGGTACGGCAACACAGCAGAGGAATCCAGACCAGGACAGAGGCTATTTTTTTTTACGAAACCAAACAAGAAATTCCACTAGTGTTTCTGGGAGGATGAAAGTCAATGTGAAATCCCCTTCCACAGATTTGTAGTTTATGTCATTATGCTTTATCATTTTCTCAACCCTTTCTATATTCTTAATGTTTTCCTTACTAAACTTATTAATGCCTTATTTTTGAGAATCCTATGATGAAAAAAAATTAGGAATGTAAAAATATAGACGTATTCAGGCATAGAAAAAAGACTGTGTTTCAAAAGCTAGAATTGTTATAAAGCACAATGGTTGAATCAGAATGTGGTATCACAATTGTAATTCATGTTCAGAGGTTATTCAGCAGTAACTTTGTGTTGAGTCTCAGAATATTGAGTTAGAGCATTGTGCATCTCACCTCCTTAGAGGACGTGACAAGCATTGACCTGGAGATAAGCATTGACCTGGAGATCAGGATATACTTGAATTTGAAGGCAGAAATCAGGTTGATTCAGCTAAGAAAAATGAAGATTAGATAAATAGTTGTCTTTTGATCTTTGAATATATGTACTCATGATGCACTCATCATGAGTTTTAAATTTCTATAAATATGTTGCAACATTAAGATCTTGCTAGGGATTCAGAATAAATGATTTGATATATAAATGTGTAGAAAATAAACATTTTGTTGGATATTGCTTGCAATGATGAGATTAAAGAAACATAACAGGCTAGAATGAAAAAAAGGCAATAAAATAAAATTAAGGCCAAGGATAAGAACTCACTCACCATTGACACTGAGATTAGGAAATCTGAAATGATTCACACTACTTGGCATAACTCTGACTTGAAATGTATGGATTGAGGTTCCCAAACTAAGAAAGTCTGCAGAGGCAGAGATTCAATTAATTTCTTAATTTGTTCTCATATTACTCAGGCAAGACCAGAAGGTAAGAGCCTTCTGATACATTCTTATTAAAAAAA
>NW_012155863.1:24843-27209 GCF_000956105.1 Propithecus coquereli | reverse complement strand
ATTGTGCTGCTATAAACATTCTAGTGCAGATGTCTTTTTTATAGAATGTCTTTTGTTCTTTTGGGTAGATGCCCAGTAATGAGATTGCTGGATCAAATGGTACTTCTACTTGTAGCTCTTTGAGGTATCTTCATATTACTTTCCACAGAGGTTGTACTAGTTTGCAGTCCCACCAGCAGTATATGAGTGTTCTTATCTCTCTGCATCCATGTCAACATTTATTGTTTTGGGACTCCTTGATAAAGGTCATTCTCACTGGAGATAAGTGACATCTCATTGTGGTTTTGATTTGCATTTCCCTGATGCGTAGAGATGTTGAGCATTTTCTCATATGTTTGTTAGCCATTAGTGTGTCTTCTTTTGAAAAGTTTCTGTTCATGTCCTTTGCCCACTTTTTATAGGATTTTTTGATTTTTTTCTTGCTGATTTTCCTGAGTTCTATTTAGATTCAGGTTATTATTCCTTTATTGGATGTATACCATGCAAATATTTTCTCCCATTTTGTAGGTTGTGTATTCATTCTAGTGATAGTTTCCTTGGCTGTGCAGTGGCTTTTTAATTTGATCAGGTCCCATTTATTTATTTTTGTTGTTGCTCTGATTGCTGTGGGTATTTGTTCATAAATTCTTTGCCTCGTCTGATATCTATAAGAGTTTTTGCAACATTTTCTTCTATAATTTTTAAGGTTTCATGCCTTATCCATCATGAGTTGGTTTTTGTGAGTGGTTAAAGGTGCGGATCCTGTTTCAATCTCCTACGTGTGGCTATCCAATTTTCCCAGCACCATTTATTGAATAGGGATTATTTTCCCCAGTGTGTGTATTTGTCTCCTTTGTCAAACAGCGGATGGCTACATTAGGATGGTTTTATATCTGAATTCTTAGTCCTGGAACCCAGATATTTGGTTCAATATTATATATCTAGTTACCACTTCTTGAGTGTTTTCATGTGAGATTAGCATTTGACTCAGTAGACTGGGTAAAGCAGGCGGTCCTCCTCTGTGTGCGTGCACATTATCTAATTCATTGAGGGATGTATTAGAATAAAAAGGTGGAGGAAGGGAGAATTTGTTCTCTCTGCCTGACTACTTGTGCTGAGATGTTGGTCTTCTGCCTTTGGACTGTAACTTACATCATCAGTGCTCCTGGCTTTCGTGGATGGACTTCACCATTGATGGGTCTCCAGTAGATCCACAGCAGATCTTATGAAAAGGAACGTTTAGAAGGGAACTCATTTCAAATTTTAATGTGCTGAAGATTGCAAGTGCCAGATAAAAAACTGTGGATTAAACAGTGTGAAATATCATGTACCACAGCTCAGAACAATTTGTTTTGTTATTAGTACAATTGTAATCTTTTACCATACATTTTCTCCTTTGTGGGCCCAGAATATCCTCCTTTTCCATATCTTTTTACCTACTGTCCTACTTCCTGGGAGCATTTCCTGATGCCCCAAGGCACTTTGAAAGTTCCATTCTCTGGTTTTCATCTCCCTGGTGTTTTCTTCTACCGTAGCAAGTATCACATTGCATTGCAAGTGCTTTGTAATGTGTTTGTTAACTCAAAGTGCAACTAGAAAATTATTCTTTTCCCCTAAATTGGATGGGCCTTTTCTCAGAGAACACAGTCAACTGCATGGATAAAATAAAACAAAGCAAAACATCTTTTAAACCACCTCTTGTTTTCAAAGCAATGGAGAAAAAAACGAGTGATAATTTCTCACCGGTCTAAGTAGGATAGTTACATCCTCTCTGAGTGTGGTGGATGGAGTTTATCCAGTGTTCCGAAGGTCCCACAGGACTGTCCCTTTCTTGTGTGGTCAAGAGAGGAAACCCTCTGCTATCAAAAGTAAGTCTCAAAAGTTATATGTTTGGTTACGTTACTGGCCCTGGAGAGATGTCCACTTAGGTTTTTAAGGGGCCAGCTGGATATAGTCTTGTGTCTTGTAGAGTTACCAGATATTCAAGGGTTGACATGCTCAGCTATAATATAAATATTTTATCCAGCTTTATATTTAAATCACACAAACTTCAATAAACAGATATTTGATCTGAGGGCCCAGTTTCCAATTAGGGTATGTCTAGCCATCTCCACCCAGAGAATATCACTATCCTTTACTAACGTACAAGATCTCTAGGATAAAACATTATTACTTTGTTAACTGTTACATCCTGAGTTTCTAGTACCTCAAGTGTCCTTGACCAATATTATGAAAAAAAAAAAAAAAAAAACATGGCAGACCTACAGGTCTGGGTCTGCCAAATGGTCCTACTGAGTCACGGGATTCTGGTATGAGTTGCAGTTATTTGAGGTTTAAGTTGGTGGCTTCCTGATGTATAATAGTCCTTCCAGATTATTATTATTTTT
>NW_012155863.1:19025-20928 GCF_000956105.1 Propithecus coquereli | reverse complement strand
CTATTTCTCAGAAGATGTTAAGACCTCTAAGTTTAGCTATGTTTGCCTTTTGTAAATAAACTAAGTCTCCATCTCTACATTTTTCTTAATTTCATCATTTCTCTTCACTCAGGTTTGATTTAGAACTGATGAAGTGATGGTAATATTTTAATCGACGGCTAAGGCCAGATCTGTACCCACATTTAAAATATTTTTTTTTAAATTAACTTTCTGAGATACGTAAAGTTACAGGTAACTTCCTCAAAATGAAGAGAACATGGAACAGGAAATTTGAAAATATCAACTGAATTTGTCTTCTTCCTTCTCCCTTCTTTAGCAATGGAGTCTCTGTAAGAAAATATTGGAGAGTTTGCTTCCTTCAGTGGGGAATAAGTCAGCAGATGTGTTATGTTCATCTATTAATATAAACCAAACCAGTTTTGTGACTGTACATTTTCTCTCATTTAAAATAAAAATATATTATTTATTTAAATAGTAGTTCTTAAGTATACTCTCCAGGTGGAACCTTTTAGAGTCAACCAAAATGAATCTTACATTTTTTTAACAGAAAGCCTCATAGTACCCCTATGCCAGATCCATGGCTTCTAAGCAGGAGAAGCAGTCCAAAGACAGGACAAAACTACATTTTTTGTAGTAATAAGATGTGTGTTGAGGAAACACAGGTGATTTGGGCATGGATGCTAATGTGTTGAGAACATGACATTTAAAATAGACAGCTGAGAAAATATTCTATTAGAAAGGCGGAATGACTAAAGCAAAAACCCTAAGGTGATACTTTTGACCTGTTTGAAAACATTAAGGGAATACTGTGGCAGTGACAGAAGGGACAGAGAGAGTCATAGGATTTGAGGCCATAGACTTAACAAGGAGCAAGATCACATTGGATCTTGAGGCCATTGTAAAATTTGGCCTTTTTCTCTGAGTGAAATGGAGGACTGGAGATTAAAATACTATCGACTTATGTTTTGAGATGATCCTGGTTGCTATGTTAAGAATAAACTGCAGGGAGCAATGGAGGAACAAGGATCTGGTTAGGAGGGCTTTATGGTAATGCAAGTAAGAGACAGTCAAGGTGGTTGTATCAGAGCTGTGATACATGGGGTGATTATGTATATATTATGCATTTGAAAGTAGACAAATAGAATATTAAAACTTTTTCTTGACACAGGAAACATTATACAAATCAGTGATAGCAGATTAGGAAAAAGTATAGTTTAACTGCAGGAGGCAGGCAATTGGATTCATATGCATTATACTCTACAATTGATCAACTTCACAGAAAAGGACATAAACAGGCAAGTCACAAATAAACTAATTAAAATGGTTTACAGATATGGGAAAAGTTGATGAAGCTTGTTAATATTCAGGGAAATGCATTTTAGAAATCCTGGGAGAATGAGAGTGTTTCATACATTACCTACAAGAATGTGAATTATTATAGCTTTTTCAAAAAACCAATACACCACGTGTAGTTAACAGAAAGATAACATTCTGGGAATATATCTTGTTGAAATTAAGCTACCGGCATGTAAAGACACACACATAATGATGATGATTTTAATCTAAAGAATCATTGTCTGCTTAATATATTTCTTGTACTAATAAAGTCAAATATGAGTATTTATTATAGTTAGAACTAAAGTACTACGAACAAATGAATAAATGAATGAGACACAAAGAAGAGAACTGAAATACTGTATGACATCAATATGCATGTTAGATGGGGGTGTCAGATTAGTATGTTAAGTTCCTTGCGTTCTTTAAGATGGGAGTAAAGAAATTAACTTTGAATTTGAGTGTGTCTAGTAAAATTATATGAGTAAGTGCTAAAAGAAGATAAATAGGAAGTAACTCTCCCAAGTCTGAGGAGTAGGGATAAGTGATTGAGAAAACAAACAAGCAT
>NW_012155863.1:4587-17950 GCF_000956105.1 Propithecus coquereli | reverse complement strand
ATCAGTGAACAATAAACTATATTTATAGCATTAAATATACAACTCCCATTGTGTTATAACTGGTATTTTTGTGTGACAGTACAATGGTACTTTATTTCAGGGCAGCATTGACACTTTACCATGTGTACTCTAAAACATACTGATCTCATTTTCAAGTCAATGACAATAGAGAACTGGAAAAAGGGGTCAAGGAACAGGGCGGTGGGTGGGTTGGAAGAAATAATTTTATGTGATGGAAGGAGTTCTACATGATCTGAAAGTCCAGCTGTGTGTCTCTTATAAGCTGTATGGACTTGGTAAGTCATTTTCTTTCTCTGAGTCATATTGTTACCATCATTTATGGCATAAGAGTCTGTCATAATAGCTACATTTGTCCATAAAAATAATAAGTTGTCATTCACTTTATTAGTTTCTCATGATCTCAGCAACTGTGCATCTTTCCCTACTTTGTGTGTGTGTGTGTGTGTACTGACAAAAAAAATATATTGAGCTTGAAAATTGAGGGACAGACCTTGAAATCTTGTTCGCCATGAGAATATTCCACAGTGAAACCTCTCGAAGACAGGGAGGCTTATCCCACCTCCCTAGCTTTCACACCATCTCAGCTGTTGCTCCTCGTAGAGAGCAAAAAGAACAGAGATGGAGGAAGAGTTTGGTAAAGAAAATAAATAATAATTTCAAAAGAAATTTCACACTAGAAAGTAGAAAATGGAGTATTTATCACATTCATTTCATTTGAACATTGGAATTAGCAATTTGTTACAATCTGACTTTGATTCCTTTGAGATGACATCCCTTTGGAAGTTGAGACAGAAAATGAATTACCCTGCATCTTGCATCATTTAGAGATGAGGCTTCAAAATTCCTAAAGGGGAAAAAAAACTTTTATTAAACCCATAAGGTATTCATCTCCTTCAGGACACAAAGAGGAACTTGTGAAGTTCTTTTTTTTTTTCTGCTGAGGAATTATGTACATGGAGGATTGGGAAAAAGCTTTGGGACTCATTAGACTAACCGCAGCTTTGGAGGGAATTCTGAACCAAAGCTACACAGTTAAAGGTCGGGTGTTAGAGAGCATATTATTCTTTTTTGCCCTCCCCCCATCTTGTTTTTAAATCTGTTATTGTGTAATATATATTTCATAGTTAAAATTGATCTTTTCCCCTTAGTTATTGAATATGAATTGTAACAAAATGTAACCAGACTGCATACTAGCTATTCCTGAAATTTTAAGACTGAATCTCTACCCTAGGTAAAGTAAAAAAAGGATACTTTGTTCAAAGAAATGGACATAAGGGATAATTAAACCATCATTACATTTACAAAAGAAGATTCAGAGAAAACTATACCAATAAATTAGCATCCTGAAATATATTCATTTACTAGGTTATTAAGTATGGAAATTCCCATTTTCCTTAAGTACTAAGTTTGACAGTTGATATTTCACTTTGACACTTCTTGTTTTATTTTTATTGTGAAGGTACACGCTCATTCTTTCAAGTGCATGGTTTGCCTTGTGATTATCTTTTAAATTTTTTTAGAGCAATTTTTGTGAAACCATGGGTAAGTAAAAAATTTGTTATTTTTGAATATGTGTTCCATCATGGAACCAATACAGCACAGACAGCTCAAAATATCAATGAAGTGTTTGGGAAGGAGGTGGCTAATGAACAGAATATGTTGATGGTTTGGGAGTTTCCACTTTTATGATTTTAATCTTGAAAATGAGCCATGTGGGTGACCTGAGACCAAGGTGGATAATGATGAACTGAAAGCTGTAGTGGAAGTGAATCCATCTCGACCTATGTGTGATTAGCATCAATGTTTGACATTACTATTGCAACAATACTGGTCCATTTGAAACAAATGGGCAAGGTAAAGAAGCCGGATAGATGGCTACTGCATGAATTAAATGAGCATCAGAAGAAAAAGCATCTCGAAGCTTGCCTTTCTTTGCTGTCACGACATAAAGGTGAACCATTTCTACACCGTATTGTTACTTGTGATGAAAAACGAATTCTTTTTGACAATCACAAGCATTTGGCACAATAGTTGGATAAAGATGAAGTGCCGAAACACAGTCTCAAACCGAATGTTCATCAAAAAAAGGTAATGGTGTCTGTTTGATGGTCCAGTGCTGGTATTATCCACTACAGCTTCATGAAACCTGATCAATCAATTACAGTGGATGTCTACTGCAACCAATTGGATGAAATGATGAGGATGCCTGTGATTAACCAGCTGAGATTGTTCAATAGAGACAGGGCAATCCTCTTGCAAGACCACATGTCAAAAAAACAAAGTTGCTCAAACTACAGAACTGGACTTGGAAACTTTCTGTCATCCACTGTATTCACCAGACCTTGCACCAACTGACTGACTACCACTTCTTCCAGGCTTTGGACCACTTGTTGCAAGGAAAAACATTCAATTCTCAACCAGCTGTGGAAAACACCTTTCACAATTTCATGGCCACTTGCACTCCAGGCTTCTTTGCTGCTGGCATAAGCAAGCTACCATTAAGATGGCAAAACTATGTCAATAATTTAGGTGCGTACTTTGATTAATTGCACAACTTCTTTTTTGAGATATAATAAAATAAACTTTTGATTCAAAATTGGACATTTCATATTTAATGACCTAATATTTAGTCAGAGGAATTACTCGGCACTTCTTGTTGTGTATCTCTGTGTAAGACTATCCCAGTGTTCCAGCCACTGGGATACAGAGTTTAATAAGGAAGATACATGATGTTGGTCTTTACAGACTTACCAGCTAGCCAGTGTTTCTCAACCTTTTCAAAGCTCTGTTCCCTAAAGTGTTTTAATTCTTCAGTTTGTACTCAAGAGAATTCAAAATTTTGAAATCTTTATTATGAAAACAATAGATCTATTCAATATGTATTTTCAAACTGCACATATTTTATAGGCAACTCCTGTCAATCCTATTATCTAGTTAGGAAGGACATCTTCTGAGTACATATTTTACTTATCTCTTTTAATATGTAACAGTTATCATTATTGGTTTGTTTCCCTTGTTAAGGTTTCTTTCCATCTCTTAAGTCTAATATCAAGTATATAGAATCTAAAATAGATCTGACAACGATCCAACTGATAAGGTTGTACACGAGGAAGAGAAATTGGACTTGTAAGTTTAACAGGCAAGGAAGAAGAAGGGATGGACTATGCATTATTGGGTATGGTGGTAGTCCCATTGAATACAGGCATGATCCAAGTCTCCACTTTCCATTTTTCCTTCTTTCTCTACCCTCTGAAAAGATCTCATTCACTCCATGTCACCTCAATAATCACCTCTATTAAGGTAACTTTGCCCTTTATTTTGCTGGCTTTGTCTTATTCAACTCACCATGACCGCCAGCATTATCACTGGAACCACCACCATCATAATCTTTTAATAAGTTTCTATGATGTGGAAAATAGTTTGTAAGGTTCTTTGAACAAAGCACAAATCCTTCCTTTAAGGAACTTACAGTCTAAAAGGAGAGACAGTAAAGTAAGGACACAGGCAAATTCAATACTCTCATAAATTCTATGATGGGGTGAAAACACATGGAGGTACCGGGAGAAGAACCCAATTCAGTCATGGGGAAAGCAGTGAAGTCTTCTTGGAGAAGATGATATGAGAGTGGAGACCTAGTGAAGTAGGAGCTTGTTTACTTAGGAAGGGAGCAGTCTTAGTGGTGGTGGTGGTGGGGTAAGCATTCTAGACTTGCATTGTAATGTGCTTGTTGGAACATACCAGAATGCGAGTTGAATTTTGTCCTCATTCTTCACATTAACAATGGTGAACTCATCAACATTTCACTCCAAACTAGTTTCTTCCCATTCTTGTTAATGATGATGCCATTCTCCCATTTTCCAAGGTGCAAAAACATGGTCATTTTGCACTTGTTCCTCATGATCTGTATCCTATATTTTCCATGTCATGAGAAGTCTTCTTGTGTCTCTCAAATCACATTCATTTTCATTACTACATAGGCCTTCTGCTTAGCCCCTGTTCCAGGATTCCTCCTCTGATTTATTGTGTATCACTTCTGAGTTCATTTTCTACAAAAGTGGTTTAATCATGCCATTCTGCTATTCAACATCCTTTAATGACTCCTCATAGTATTAGGTCTATTTCTAAAAAAAGAATACTCAAATCTTTGAAAAATTAATCTTAGATTTATGAATTGATTTTCAGCTTTTGCAACATGTACTCTTGGCTTCAATTAAAATGAAGTGATCGTTCTTTCCCCAATACATTTTGTGTTTTCTACCTCCAAACCACTTTAGTTCTCAGAAATAATTTCTTCTGACAATTCCACTGGTCAAATCACCAACTTCAAGGTTTCTTTCTTCAAACTTTGCAATTCATTAGTAAATTTTTTTCGAGAGACAAATACGCTTTTTTGTATTTTTTTCAGTACACAGCGTGACAATGCCTATGTAGGGGTCAATATATTATAGGCCTGCATTAAATGAACACAGGAAAATAGCATGGAAGTTCCTCAAAAATGAAAAATAGAACTACCATGTGATCCAGTGATCTCATTTCTGAGACTATTTCCAAAGGGATTGAAATCAGGATCTCAAAGAGATGTTTCCACTCCCATGTTCACCGAAGTACTGTTCACAATAGCCAAGAGGTGTAAGCAGCACGAATGTCCATCCGTGGAGGAATAGATAAACAAAATGTGGCATATATTAAAACATAAATGGAATATCATTTAGCCTTAAAAAAGAAGAAAATCCTACTATTTATAGATGGACAGACCTGGAAGACATTATGCAGAGTGAAATAAGTCAGTCACAGAAAGACAAATACTGAATGATTCTTCTTATATGAGTCATCTAAAATAATCAAAGGAATAGGAAGAGACAATAGAATGGTGGTTTCCAGGGGTTGGGAGATGGGGATAGGGCAGTTTTTCAATAATGTAAAGTTACAGTTATACAAGATGAGTAAATTCCAGAGATCTGCTGTACATCATAGTTCCTACAGTTAACAATATGGTATTGTGCACTTAAAAATTTCTTAAGAGGGTATATCTCATATTATGTGTTCTTATCAGAAAAAAGAAAGAAAAGAAAAACAAAAATAAAATCCAAAGAGATATAAGGAAACTTCTGAAGGTGATGGATATATTGTGATGATGGTAACAAGAATGTATGTGTATGTGCAAACTCATCAAATTGTATACACTAATTATGTGCAGTTTTTTGTATACCTACTATACTTTAATAAAGCTGGAAAATATGAATACATCTCAGAAAAAGAGTTCCATGTATTGTTTTGCAAATAGATATAATGTAAGACATAATAATTTATTTAACATATGGAAAGGTTACTGTAATTCCTGTCATTTTACCAAGCTGTCTCTAGAGCTTGGCATCCATTATAGTAGCCACTGTGCTCACTACAGAGGACTTAAAATATTGATAGTTCAAATAGAGATGTTTTGTAAGTATAAAAGACACATCAGATTTTGCAGACTTAATGAGAACAAAAGTAAAATGTGTCAATAGTTCTTACAATACTTATAAATTGAGATGATAATATTTTGAATATCCTGGGTTAGATAAAATATATTATTAAAATTAGTTTCAACTGTTTCTTTTTAATTTTTAACGTGGCTGCTAGAAAATTTAAAATTATCTCATATTTGGCTCATATTTGTGGCTCATATTCTATTTATGTTGGACAGTACTGCTTTAAGGAGCATTGAATAGAGAAAAACAATTGTTCTGTATGCTTCTTCCATTTATACCATAATTTATGACCATTAAGAAAACATCTATGGCCTCTTTCTAATAAGAATAACATAATAGCAGGGAAACAAACAATCCAATTAAACTACAGGCAAAGAAACTGAATAAAAATTTATCTAAAGAAGACATACAAATGGCCAACAGATATAATAAAAATGCTCAATATCACTAATCACCAGAAAAATGCAAATTAAAACCACGGTGATATACCACCTCACACCTGTTAAAATGACTATTATCAAAAAGACAAAAGATAATAAGTGTTGGCAAGGATGTGGAGAAAAAGAACCCTTGAGCACTGTTAGTAGGAATATTAATTAATACAGCCATTATGGAAAATAGTATAGAAGTTTCTAAAAATATTAAAAATAGAAATACTACATAATCCAGCAATACCCCTACTGGGCATATATCCAAAGGAAATGAAATCGGTGTTGAAGAGATATCTGTACTTTTCTGTCTATTGTAGAATTATTCACAATAGCCAAGATATAGAATCAACCTGTGTCCATCTATGAATAAATGGATAAAGAAAATATGGTATATATACACAGTAGAATACTATTCAGCCATAAAAATGAAAGGAAGCTTGTCAGTTGCACAACATGGATGAACCTGGAGGACATTATGGTAGGTGCAATAAGCTAGGTACAGGAAGACAAAGACTGCATGATCTCACTCATATATGGAATCTAAAAAAGTTGATCTCATAGAAATAGAGAGTAGAATTGCGGTTACCAGGGACTGGGGTGGTTGGAGGGGTGGTTGGGAGACGTTGGTCAATAAATACAAAATTTCAGTTAGATAGGAGGAATAAATTCAAGAGGTCTATTGAATAACGTGGTTACTATAGTTAACAATAAATTGTATTCTTGAAAAATGCTAAGAAAGTGGATGTAAAGTATTCACACCACGAAATGATAACATATGCAAACTAGCTGGATTTAGTCATCTACAATGAATATATACTTCATAACATCATGTTGTCACAATGAATGCATATAATTTTTATCTATCTATATAAAACAATATACATATATTAGACATTTCTTAACAAAAAGAATGCTCAGAAACTTTAGGAGAATATTAGGATGCTTTTTGGAGTTAGTTGCAGTGGAAGAAGTTTTACTAAATTTTGGTTTGGGGGAACTTAGCAAGAGTCACAAATGGAGCAGCATTTGGAATATCGAGGCTACAAGTTATAAAAGCATTGGAGACAGAAACTTTGATTTCAGTGAAATCAGCAGAGGCTCTACATATCGGATGCTCTTATAAGGGAGCAACCCTTGACCAGCCTACGCCTGATCCACATGTACCTACCTTTAGGAACTGTAGTTTCTATACTCCTGGCCTCACAAGTTTCACCTTGTCGTAAAACACTAGAGATAATTGCTGAGTAAATGACTAGTATTGGAGCAGCAGAATATTATTTAATGTCCAGATCAGGGGACAGAAGTATCTAGGGAGTCAGGACACAGGTTATATCCTCCATTGAATTAGGGAGTAGGAAATCCCTAGAGATAAAATTTGAGCAGAAGATAGAGTCTCTAAGGAGACATTGTGAGCATCTTAGTTTGGATATAAATACAGAGATGTCAAGGTTTCCTGAGAGAGGCTCTGTCTCTGGGTAGTAATCCCCAAACATGAAATAAAATCCTTTGTGCTGTATCACTAGGAGGACATTTTACTTTGCTGCCACTGGAGTGAACTTGGCAGAAGGCCAGTGAAATAGATGCTTGACTTTTAGCTCTGGAGGAGTCCCAGGGTGATTCAGAAATGGAGGTCTGTGTTCTGACACCCTCAGCACTTTAGGCAGCTGAGCGGTCTGTGACAGGGCTCTTCCCACCTATATAATTGAAACCATTTTAACTAAAAACACTGTTAAAGAGAGAAATTAAGGACCAGCATTGGGTTCTCAAGAAGAAAAACCTGTGAGTATCCTACTTCAAAATCTCTTTGAAGAATTCTTTCACCCTCTAACTTCCCAGCCAATGGAGCAAAGGGCTCTGTCAGAACCATCTGTCCTTTTACTGGAGACAGCTCTAAGTGTGAGGGTCTTCTTACTGAAGGATCTAGAAGTGGGGACACAGACAATGTAGACAGAAAATGAGGGTCACTGTGGCATCAGGCAGACCTTGGGTTCTTAAGGCTTTCCTCAGTGAGAAGATCCAAACTCCATGGTCTTCCCGTTATTTGGTCTTGGGCAATGTCCAGTTCCTGTGCTAAAATATTACATAGCCATCTTTGAAATAGAGACAGAATTTTTGCGGAGTCCAGACTGGTAAGGGAAGAGCACAGACAAAGACACTAAGAGCAGAAATAAGAATCATATGTGAGTAATATCCGAAGAAGGGTCATTTTGAGTTGGCTTTTATTCCACGACTACCACGATCTATGAATTGAGTGCCTGCTGTGTTAGGACCACATGTAGAAAGAATACATAATAAATAAGGCAGACAAGGTCCTGGTCTTCATGAATACAGTTATAGTCTAGCAGGAGACAAGGCATTAACTAATTAATTACGTAAATGCCACCACATTACTAACACCATTTTCATCAATGAGTCCTAGTCTATCTCTCATCCCATTTGTAAGTCTCCGCTACCCCCCTGAAACCTTATCTGTCCCTCAACTCCAGCTGTCTGACTGTGCTTCCATGAGTTGCTCTCTAGTTCTCACCTTAACCCTGACTTGGCTCCCTATACTTTGCTTCATTCCTTAGTTTCTCCTCATCCCTCACTCTACCCCAGAGTCTTATTCCACCTCCAATACCATAGTCCAGATTTGAAGCCTTCCCTGCCCCGTTCATCTTGGCTTTTATTGCACCCTCACCCATCCATTCTCAATCTCCCACCATTCCTCACTGCACCTTTGAACATTATCCCATCCCCTGAGCCTTAGGCAATATTCAGACTTTACTCTATTCCTTATAATATCCATTAACCTTCCTGCATTGCTGGCCTTCTCTCTGTCTTTGGACCTCATTCTATCAATGACCACATCTATCAGAATGACTCCATCCTTAAACCTTCTTTCCTCACTTCACCTGTGTACCTCACACAATGCTGACCCTCACTCATTCTGAGAATCTGACCCACACCATCTCTGATGTGCACCCATCCTTCTGAGTTGAAAGCTAGGGATTGGATGAGATTCAGTGAGATGTGAAACAACACACGGTTAAAAAAAAGTGGAAAGTTCAATATTTGAGCATCATGAAACACATATGTATGCCATAATATCAACTCTATTAAAAGCGTTCTGCCAAATTATCATGGACTTCATGTTTTCCTACGCTTATACCTTAACATGACCTGCAGGTCTACATAGGCTCCAGCTGCACCAGACTTCTCTCTTAAGGCAACCTGGAAAATTCCTCTGACACTGCAGAGTTTCTACAAGTCAGAAGAGGTTGCTGCACATCCTGGGGTGTGAAAGAGCACCTTAAGAGTCTAGAGAATGACATTTCAAGGGTGAGAAATGACCCAGAAGAACTCGTTTTCCTCTAATTGGCTTTTCTTTCATCTCCATAGTCAGCTCCTACAAAAGAATGACACATGGAAATGCCTCCTTGGTGACAGAGTTTATCCTCGAGGGTTTGACTGACCGGCCAGAACTTCAACTCCCCCTCTTCTTCCTATTCCTAGGGGTCTATCTGGTTACAGTGGTGGCCAATTGGGGCTTGATTACATTAATTTCACTAAACTCACACCTTCACACACCCATGCATTATTTCCTGTTTAATCTGTCTTTCATAGATATCTGTTACTCTTCTGTCTTTACCCCCAAAATGCTCATGAATTTTGTATTGGAGAAAAACACCATCTCCTATACAGGGTGCCTGACTCAGCTCTACTTCTTCTGTTTCTTTGTCATTGCTGAATGTTATATATTGACAGCAATGGCATATGATCGCTATGTTGCCATTTGCAAGCCACTGCTATATAATGTTATATTGTCTCCTCGGATCTGTACTTTGTTTGTGTTTGGGGCATATGTGATGGGATGTTGGGGTTCCCTAGCCCACACTCTGTGTATGGCAAGACTGACCTTCTGTGATGTCAACATTGTCAACCATTATCTGTGTGATATACTCCCAGTGCTGCAGCTTTCCTGCACCAGCACCTACAGCAATGAGGTTGTGGTCTTTGCTCTGGTTGGCATGAACATTCTGGTGTCTACCAGCACCACGTTCATCTCCTATGCTTTCATCATCTCCAGCATCTTCCGCATTAGCTCCACGGAGGGCAGGGCTAAAGCCTTCAGCACCTGCAGCTTCCACTTAATGACTGTTTCACTTTTCTTTGGGGCAGCAGCATTCATGTATCTCCAACCTTCTGATGCAGAGTCTATGGACCAGGGCAAAGTGGCTTCAGTCTTTTATACAAATGTTGGGCCCATGCTGAACCCCTTGATCTACAGCTTGAGGAATAAGGATGTCAAACTTGCTCTGAAGAAAACTTTAAGATGAAAAGTATTTTCCTAAGCAGGAGCAGAGCTTGTATAAGCCATTTTCAGCACTGGTTTATTCGGTTTTGTTGGGATTTCTTCATAATAAAATAGAATACATTTTCTCCCTTAATTCAGGGCCTTTCTTTCTTTCTTTAAAGAAATTTCTTAATTCTTCCTTTCTCCTCTCTGTTTATCTTTTACAAATATAATTGTATAATTAAAACATTTTTCCTTAATGTTAAGGAAAATTTTGTCTTTTGCTATATGAAATGACATTTATCTTTTGGACAAATATTGTTGATGCTGTAATTGAACAATTGAATAACATCACAAAATATCTATCTGCACAGCAAAGTGATATGTCTATGAGAGCCTGAGGCCTCTGCTTTGCTACATGTCTTTGGTGTTAGTGTAGAATTCATATGACACAAACACTGTTCCAGGTTTCCCCACAAAAGTGAAAACAGTGAACATGGGCTTTTGAGATTTGCTTCTTTCATGGTTTCCTGGTTTTGTTAACAGTTTCAAAATCTGTACCAACTTCTATTAGCCTTCAGAAAATGTGAGAGGGGAAAATATACAATGGCAGCCAATGCATACATGTATTGAAAATAAATGCTGTTGTGAATACTGCTTTGCACAATTTGTTTTATATCGCCTTCTTTAACATCAATCTATTTTTCCCTTACAGTTCTAATCATGTTTTGTTAGCTCTAGTATACCACTTGCCACAGTTTCTCTTGAATAAGAATTATTTGTCTGCCACCCCTATAGATCAGGAGCTCCTGGAGAGCACAGACTTTCTTTTTATCACCTTTGTATCCCTGGTGTTTGACACAGTTTGTGTTTTGAATTCATTCAATATCTGATGTTCTGAATATTGCAGGGTAAAACAAGCTGTAATATTTCTCATTTTCTAAAACATAAACATTGGGTTTTTTCTCTTTGCAAAATGCAATATGATAAAGACGCTCAAATTACTTAATATAAAAAATTTAAGAAATAATTAAAATACTTATAAAATACCTGCAATGTCTATCCTTGCATCCAATATTGTTTCTTTTTATTTTAAATTTTCAGGAAGTCAGCAATTATTTGGAAAAGTCTGATTCTTTTGAGCATTACTTTTAAGGTTTCTCACATGGGGTCTAATCAGCCTTTCATGTAAGGATAATTTTTCTCCACTACTGAGTCAAAGTGTTCATAAATACTCTACCCAATGCCCTCTATAACAAAGATTTTCCACACTAGATTGTGGCAATATCAAACTATCCTCAGCTCTAGTGAACTCTAGGGAGTGCTGTATTTTGATGCATTTCTTTAGAGGGTTGGGTTTTGTTTTGGCAGGCAGTTATATGACTTCCAAACCAGCTTGATGAATCAAAGCCTTGTTTTTAGACTTCTTAATTGTGTGCCTAGGGTATCTTAGTTTTGATCTAATTTAGCACTCTTCCTAGAGTGTGACCCTTCTTGCCTCTACTGAATGTTCCATATCATCTCTACTTAGGCAGGCCAGAACTCAAATTATACCCAGTTTTAAATGAGTTCTTGAAAAAGTTTTGCTTATAGCTTCCTTGATGTTATAATCATTTTCTTTGCCGAGCCGTGTGGTATTTTACCCTGTGCTTTCACAAACTAGTATTTAGACATTTATTCAAGGGGACATCATGCAGATGTCTGGAGTATGTTCTCTGATGAGCCCCCTCCTCTCTAATGCTCTATCTGATAAATTCTAACCACCTTGACATCTCCGACTTCTGACCTCTGCCTTACCAATTTAGCAAGACTTCTATGCTGCATTTGGAATCTCTTTTCCTGTGCCAAAGTCCAGAAATTATCTCAAAGCAGAAAGCCAGTGTGACCATAGGGATCATCTAATTTGTTTTACTTCTTTCAGGCATCATAGCCCTGTGCTGGCTTTTAGTATCAAAACAATTGTGTGTCTGTGTATAGAGAGATAGATAGATATAGATATAAAACAATTAATTTTGTTTCGCTGCTATTTTTCTTTTTTTATTTCAAAATATTAAGAGGGTACAAATACTCTTTTGTAACATGGAAACTTTTTATAATGCTTAAGTCAGGGCTTTTAGTGTGCCCATCACCTGAATAGTGTTCATTGTACCCAATAGGTAGGTTTTTACCCCTGTCCTCTTCCCCCTTTCTTGATTTCCAACGACCTTTACATTTCTTTGTGCCCACATATGCCCATCTATTAGCTCTCAATTATTAGAGAGTACATATGGTGTTTGTTTTTCCATTCCTGAGATACTTCACTTAGGATAATGGCCTCCAATTCCATCAAAGTTGCTGCAAAAGACATTATTTCATTGCTTTATGGTTGAGTAGTACTGCATGGTGTATACTGATAAATTGATGGGCACTTGGGTTGATTCCACATCTTTGCAATAGTGAATTGTGCTGCAATAAACATTCAAGTGCAGGTGTCTTTTTGATGAAAAGTCTTTTTTTCCTTTGGGTAAATACCCAGTAGTGGGATGGCTGGATCAAATGGTAGGTCAACTTCTAATTCTTTGAGGAATCTCCATGCTGTTTTCCATAGAGGTTGTACTAATTTGCAGTCTCATCAATGATGTATAAGTGTTCTTTTCTCTCTGTCTACATACCAGCATTTATTGTTTTTTGACTTTTTAATAATAGACATTCTGACAGGGGTGAGGTGGTATCTCATTGTGATTTTAATTTACACTTCCCTGATGATTAGTGGTGTTGACCATTTCTTCATTTGTTTGTTGACCATTTGTCTATCTTCTTTTGAAAGCCTTCTGTTCATGTTTTTTGCCCACTTTTTAATGGGGTCGTTTGTTTTTGTCTTACTGATTTGTCTGGGTTCTTTGTAGATTCTGGATATTAGCCCTTTATCAGATGTATAGTTTGCGAATATTTTCTCCTATTCTGTAGGTTGTCTATTTACTCTGTTGATTATTTCCTTTGCTGTGCAGAAGCTTTTTAATTTAATCAAGTCCAATTCATTTGTTTTTGGTGTTGCTGTATTTTTCTTTGGGGTCTTAGTCATAAATTCTTTGCCTGGGTTCATGTCTAGAAGAGTTTTCCCTATATTATCTTTTAGAATTCTTATGGTTTCATGCCTTATATTTAAGTCTTTTATCCATCTTGAA
>NW_012155863.1:1656-2212 GCF_000956105.1 Propithecus coquereli | reverse complement strand
TGTGATGTTTTGATACAGACAGTTAAACAACGTGTAATAATCAATCAGGATAATTGGGATATCTGTTACCTTAAGCATTTATCATTTCTTTGTGTTAAGAACTTTCTACTTCCACTCTTTTAGTTATTTTAAAGTATACAATAACTTATTGTTGACTATAGTCACTCTGTTGTGCTATCAAATATTTTGAATAGTGATAATTTCACTTAAACTTGATTTGTCTCAAAATCTTGCTTGCTCTTTTGGGTCAAAACTCCACACTTTAGGTTAGTGTTATGGTAGCAAACCCATTTTAAAAAATGTTTTAAAATTATTATGGGTACATAATAGTCATATATATTTATGGGGTGCATGTGATGTTTTGATACACATAGTTAAACAACGTGTAATAATCAATCAGGATAATTGGGATATCTGTTACCTTAAGCATTTATCATTTCTTTGTGTTAAGAACTTTCTACTTCTACTCTTTTAGTTATTTTAAAGTATACAATAACTTATTGTTGACTATAGTCACTCTGTTGTGCTATCAAATATTTTGAATAGTGATAATTTT
>NW_012155863.1:0-1606 GCF_000956105.1 Propithecus coquereli | reverse complement strand
TTCTGTTGCCACCAGCTTAGGGCTGCAAGTGGGTAGAAAGCAATGAGAGGCTAGGGGTAAACTATTGGTTTGGAATAGGTATTTTAGATAATCTTAGGAGCAAGCAATTGAAGAGATTTCAAACAGGTAGATGATCAATGACAGTGAAAGCTGATGGGTCCCAAATGGATTTCTGAGAAGGAAGATATCAATAGGGTTAGAAGAGTTTGGTTCCAAAAGAGTGAAAATAATGATGATCAATGGTGTCTGGAGATAAGTGCTGAAGGTCTTGTCTGTTAAAATTCTGATGCACACATGTACTCACCATCAAATTGGTTTTAACTGATCAACACCTAAATGCACATATAGGAATAACATTCATCGGGCATCGGTCAGATGGGAGGGAGGAGGAGGGGATGGGTATATACATACATAATGAGTGCGACAAGCACCTCTGGGGGATGGACACACGAAGCTCTGACTTGGGGGTGGTGGGGGCAGGAGGAGGAAGGGCAATATACATAACCTAAACATTTGTACCCCCATAATATGCTGAAATAAAAAAAAAAAATTCTGGTGCAGAAGAAAAATTCCAATTCTGGGAAGAGTCCCAGCTGGAAATGAATGCAAACATTTAAGTCCAGGAAAACAAGGCAGGTATGTAGTATCTAAAAGGAAGTGGATAATGGGGAAATGTCTTTGTCATAAGGAACAAGAATGTGATTACAAAAGAAGAAAAACAAACAGCCAATAAACATATGAAAAAGTGCTCAAAGTCAATAATTATCAGGAAAATGTGAATTAAAACCATAATTATATATCACTTTACCTCAGTTAGAATAGCATTTATCAAAAATCCAAAAATAGTAGATGCTGGTGTGGATGCAGAAACAAAGGAACACTTAGACACTGTTGACAGGGCAGCAAATTAGTTCAAACTCTATGGAAAACAGTATGGAGATTCCTCAAAGAACTGAAAGTTGACCTACCATTTGATCCAGCAATCCCACTACTGGGTATTCACCCAAAGGTAAAAAAGACTTTTCATCAAAAAGATACCTGCTCTTGAATGTTTATTGCAGCACAATTCACAATTGAAAAGATGCGGAATCAACCCAAGTGCCCATCAATTTACGAGTATACACCATGGAGTACTATTTAGCCATAAAGGAATGAAATAATGTCTTTTGCAGCAACTTTGATGGAATTGGAGGCCATTATCCTAAGTGAAGTATCTCAGGAATGGAAAAACAAACACCACATGTACTCACGATTAAATTGTAACTAACTGATGAGCATACGTGCACAGAGGGAAGTAAAACTCATTGGAATAAAGCAGAGGGGAAAGGGAGGAGGAGAGGGGCAAAAACCTACCTAACGGGTACTAGGAACACTATTTGGATGATGGGCACACCATTAGCTGGGACTGAAGCATTACAGAAGTGATCCACGTAACCTAAAACATTTTTACCCCCTTAATATTTTGAAATAAAAAAATGATAACATGTATGGGCTTACTAGACCATTCTCTGTATGTTCATATATATTTGAAATTTTATACAGCAAAAATAAATTTTAAAGAAAAATGAATGTGATTATAGAAATTCATATGTCTTTAGGGCATTCC
>NW_012155862.1:5967-6323 GCF_000956105.1 Propithecus coquereli | reverse complement strand
AATCAAAATCTGGAAATGATTAAGCTTAATGAAGAAGGCATGTCAAAAGCCAAAACAGGCTGAAAGCTAGGCCTCTTATGCCCAACAGCCAAGTTATGAATGCAAGGAAAAACTCTTGAAGGAAATTAAAAGTTCTCCTTTAGTGAAAACATGAATGATAAGAAAGTGAAACAACCTTATTGCTGATATGGAGAAAGTTTTAGTGGTCTGGATAGAACATCAAACCAGCTACAACATTCCCAAACCCTAAATCCAGAGCAGGATCCTAAGTCTCTTCACTTCTATGAAGGCCGAGAGAGGTGAGGAAGCTGCAGAAGAAAAGTTGGAAGCTAGCCTAGTTAGCTTAGTTGGAAGCT
>NW_012155862.1:2977-3867 GCF_000956105.1 Propithecus coquereli | reverse complement strand
TTTATTTTGAAATTATGTCAAACTTACTGAAAAATTACAAGAATAGAACAAAGAACCTCTTTTATTCCCTGAATCATTTGAAAATATGTTGTCAAAATGATGTTCCAACATACCTGGATACTTTGATGTGTAACTCTTACAAACATGACCGTTCTCCTAAAATCCTAACTGCAATACAACCCTCAAAATAAAAAATTATTAAGTATTTTCTGGAGAGGTAGCTTGAAGGTATGTAAATATCCCATTTCTTGACAATATTTCATCATTATTTTCAGCATCCATTGATGTTTCTAGACTGAATTAATTATTATTATTATGGTGATTTTTCTTATTCCATCATTCTTTCCACATTTATTTGTGTTTTACTCATTTTTTATTGTTATTGGCTTCTTTTTATTGATATGTAAGTGTTTATGTATTATACAAGTTCTTTATCAGATGTATGTATTTTGGATATTTTCTCCTGTTATGTAACTTGCTTTCCATTTCTAAAAATTGGATTGTTTGTCTTACACTTGGAAAGAATTTGCAGTTGTTGGGAGAAGTGTTCTATAAATGTGAGTAGGGCCAATTTTATTGACTGTTTTGATTCAGCTCATCTGAATCTACTGAATTTTTGTCCAGTTATCTTATCAATTGCTAAGAAAAAGGTGTTAAAATCTCCTACTGCAATTGTGGAATTGTCTGTTTCTTCCTTCATTTGTCAGTTTTTGCTTTATGTATTCTGAAACTTTGTTATTGGGTGCATACACATCTGTGACTCCTTGATGAATCATAATAAAACGTCATTCTTTATTTCTGTTAATCCTCTTTGTCTTGAAGTCTATTTTATCTTGTATTAATATAGCCACTTAAACCTCTTTACACTTATTGCTTTCATAATATACCTT
>NW_012155862.1:0-295 GCF_000956105.1 Propithecus coquereli | reverse complement strand
AGAAAAAAGAAAGAAAGGAAAGAAAGCCAAGTTGGAAAGGAACAAGTAAAATTGCCTCTGCAGATAACATGATCTTATATGTAGAAAACTCCAAAAAATCCACCAAAAAGCTCCCTTAAAACTAATACACAAATTCAGTAAAGTTGCGGGATACAAATCAACATACAAAAATTAGTTGCACTTGTATACATTAATAATGAACTATCTGACAAAGAAGGGAGCACAAAGAAATTAAGAAAACAACTCCATTTACAATAGGATAAAAAAGAATAAAATACTTAGCATTAAATTTTAC
>NW_012155861.1:1022-2105 GCF_000956105.1 Propithecus coquereli | reverse complement strand
TCTTATAGCAGAAGTCCATGCACAGTTTTGCTTAACATAATAAAATCATAAGGGAACCAGAAAGTGTTTCCAAAGAAGCAATTTAAATGATCCCAAAGATGGGTGAACTGAAAGTTTGTAAGAGATTAGGACTATGGCCAGGGAATGCAATTTATTAATTTTTTCTTAACTTTTTATTTTGAAAAATTGCAAACCTATACAGAAGTTGAAAGAACAGTACAACGAACATCCATGTACTGTTCTTTCAACTTCACCTAGAATTCATCAATTAGCATTTTCCCACAATCATACTCTCTGTTTTTTCAAATCATTTGAAGGTAAGTTGCAGATATCATGTTCCTTTATTCCTCATACTTTAGCATGTGTTTCCAAAGAAAAAAGACATTTTCTTACATAACCACAATACCATTATCACAATATGACTAATACACTAGTGCTATCAAGTAAATGGTCCATCTTTTCAAATTTCCAAATTTTTCAATAATATTTTAGTCATATTTTTTTTTTAAAAAAGAAGCCAATCAACAATTATTTGTGCATTGAGTTGCCATGTCTCTAATCTTTCATCTTTCATCGTGAACATCAACTTACTAAGGTTTTTTTTTTTTTTTTTTTTGGTCTTAGCATTGACATTTATGAAGAGTCCAGGCCAGTTGTTTGGTTTCAGTTTAAACATTTTTTGACATCAGTACTGCATAGTGATATTGCCTACAATGGGTCCTGCCAGGAGGCATCCAATGTCAATTTGCCTTATCACTGGTGATGCTATGTTTAATCATTTGGTTAAAGTGGAACCTGCCAGATTTTTCTCCTTTAAAAGTAACTTTTTCCATTTGTAATCAATAAACAATGTTTGCAGTGATACTTTGAGGCTGTGTTCTTCAACAACTTTTTAACCAAGAGTTTTGGTGTCCATTGATGATTCATACCTATTTTCTCATTCTTTAATCGCTTTTACACTTACTAGCTGGCAATTCTTCTGTAAGGATGGGCTCCTTCTACCTTTTTAAAGGATCACTATGGCCTTGTGGATTCTTTCTATATTTAATGTGTTATAATCCATTCCATAATTATTCTTTTTTT
>NW_012155861.1:628-972 GCF_000956105.1 Propithecus coquereli | reverse complement strand
ATAGTAAAGAAATGTTTTATATCTTCTGAACTAAAAGAGTGTTCATGATTGGTTTCTGGTAAGACTGCTCTTTCTGCTAATGTTCTGTAACTGTATACTCTTCCAGATATTGAGAGGCATAATGGCAAAGTTATAACAATGTAGCATTTCTGACTTTTTCTCATGCATATAATTTATTTAACAAACATTTAATGAATATTCTTAAGTGCAAATCCCTATATTATTCTTTAAAAATTCACCCTCTAGGCCGGGCGTGGTGGCTCACGCCTGTAGTCCTAGCACTTTGGGAGGCCCAGGAGGGCGGAATGTTTGAGCTCAGGAGTTTGAAACCAGCCTGAGCAAGA
>NW_012155861.1:0-351 GCF_000956105.1 Propithecus coquereli | reverse complement strand
TTAAAAAAGCCTTTTTTATTAAAAAATTATTTATTTGTATCTGTATCTATTTCTCTGCAATGAGAATGAAAAACTTCTGAAGCATAGGTATGGAATAAATAATGCCTCCTTGTAGTCACAATTTACTTATTAAAAAAATGTCTACATTATAAACATTGTTAATTTTATCTTGTACCTTCTCTGGGGATTGGTGTAGAAAAGTCATTAAAAATATTATGCTTTGTCATTATAGCCTGAAATCTGCTTTAAAGCAATACATTTCCTATAGACAAGGTAATTTGGATAAAAAGAGAATGATTAACAAATTGGAGATTTGTGGGAGCATTTTCAGTAGTTATTTTTTTGCTTAAG
>NW_012155860.1:15268-16204 GCF_000956105.1 Propithecus coquereli | reverse complement strand
TAGTTGGAAAGAATCTATGTTAGCCAGTGTGTAACAGTCCAGTAATTGACATGAAATCCACCTCCTTTTTGTCATTAAGTTATTTTTTAAATTTTTTTGTTAAAAACTAAGACACAAGCACACACATTAGCCTAGGCCTACACAGGGTCAGGATCATCAATATCACTGTTTTCCACCTCCACATCTTGTCCCACTGGAAAGTCTTCAGGGGCAATGGGCAATGACACGTAGGGAGCTGTCATCTCCTATGATAACAATGCCTTCTTCTGGAATACCGTCTGAAGGACCTGCCTGAGGCTGTTTTACAGTTAACTTTTTTTTTATATAAGTAGAAGGAACACACTCTAAAATAATGATAAAAAATATAATACAATACATATCATTATCAAATATTTATTGTACATAATTGTAGTGCTATAATTTTATATAACTGGCAGTGCAGTACGTTTGTTTAAACCAGTATCACTACAAACACAAGAGTAATGTGTTGTGCAATGAAATTACTGCAGGTTACTAGATGACAGAAATTTTTCACCTCCATTACAATCTTATGGAACCAACGCTGTATATGTGGTCCATCATTGACCAAAACATCATTACGGGGTGTGTGACTGTGGTTTTGACTGGGAGCATAAGAAGGGGCACAGAGTATAAGGATAAAGTTTTCAAAATTAGGAGCTGGTACAATAAACTGTAAGAATATGTGTGTGATCGTGTCACTTGTGTTCAACAGCACAGTAGGGAGACCACAGAATTTATAGTATACAAGAATTTATAGCATACATCAAAATAGCTAGAAGATTCAGGCTGGGCGCGGTGGCTCATGCCTGTAATCCTAGCACTCTGCAAGGCCGAGGCGGGTGGATCGCTCAAGGTCAGGAGTTCGAGACCAGCCTGAGCAAGAGCGAGACCCCGTCTCTACTAAAAAATAGAAAG
>NW_012155860.1:1311-2593 GCF_000956105.1 Propithecus coquereli | reverse complement strand
TTATTTTGATACATGCTAAACAGTAGTAGTTTCCAAATTTTTTTAGCCATAAAACTTCTGGAAGGGGAATTTTATGTGGAAATTCAAATATAAAACACATAAAAGAGGACCAATGATTTTACTCCTAGGTATATACCCAAAAGAACTGAAATCAGGGAAACAGATACTTGTACATCAAGGTTCAAAGCAACATTACTCACAATACCCAAAAGGTGGAAATAGCCCAAGAGTCCATCAACAGATAAATGGATAAGCAAAATGTGGTGTATACATGCAATGAATATGATTCAGCTTTAAAAGGGAAGGAAATTCTGACATATGTTACCATATGGATGAATCCTAAGGACATTATGGGAAATTAGCCAGACACAAAAAGACAAATATTATAAAATTCCACTTATTTAAAGTACCTAGAATAGGCCAATTCATAGAATCAGAAAGTAGATTAGAGGTTATCAGGGGCTAGGAGGTGTAGGGTAATGAGGAGTCATTGCTTAACAGGTACAGAGTTTCTACTTGAGATGATAAAGAAGGTGTGGAAACAAATAGAGGTAATGGTTATACAACATTGTGAATGCATTTAATACCAGTGAACTGTACACTTAAAATGTTTAAAATTATAAATATTACGGTATGTATATTTTATCACACACACACACACACTCAGAGTCAAAGAAAGACTATAGAAATATTCCAGATTAAAGGAGGCTACAGAGACATGACAACTGAATGCATACTTAATCCTCGACTGGATCCTAGACTAGAGGCAAAAATTCTATAAAGGATATTATTGGGTCAATTAACAAATTTTGAATATCAATAGATTAGATAAAACTATTATAGCCATGTTAGGTTAACTGATGTAAATATATGTACCATGGTTATATATAAGAATATCCTATTTTCAGGAAATATATACTAAAGTATTTAGAGGTAAAGGGCCATGATGTATGTAACTTACCTTCAGTGGTTCAGGGAAAAAATATGTGTGTGTATGTAGGCCATGTACACACACACACAAACACACACACACACATATATGGAAGGGGGAGAGAGAGACAGAATAAATGCAAATAGTAAAGTAAGGATATGAGTATTCTTTGTATTATTTTTATTTTTGTAACTTTTTGTAAATTTGAAATTATTTCTAAATAAAAATTTTAAATTAAAAACTCTGGAAAGAGAACTTTATGTGGAAATTCAAATATAAAATAGATAAACATAGAACTATGATTAAATAGGGGAATGGGGAGTCCCACCCACTCAGCTACCTCCCCTTGTG
>NW_012155860.1:0-1261 GCF_000956105.1 Propithecus coquereli | reverse complement strand
CCAAATTCGAACAATAAGCATAACAGAGAAATTAACTTAACATATTTAAAAAATATATTCTCAGGTTACTTACCGGCATTTTAACCATTATGCTGAGGTTCACTACCTGAAATACTTCTTTCAATAAACAATGTGTGAGTAAAGAATTTAGAAGGTCATTTAGCACTTGTAAATCAAAGTGTATACCCGGGGGGAATTTTCTGTAGTACTCCATAAATATGTTTACTGAAAATGAAAATATATTAAAGTCATTTTCCGTTCTAAAATATTCATCTTCCCTAAATTAGATAATTTTTCTCTATTTAAAAATAAAGCAATATTAATTCAACATAAATTCTTTAAAGGTATATGTCTAGTGTCAGAAATACTTGACAAAAATTAAAGCAAAAGCCAAAATGGCAATAATATTTGAAGTTAATCAAGCATGTTGAGCACTAAACTGAGAGCTAATTCATGTGCTATCCACAAAGAATAGGTCCAGATTGGCAAATATATCATGATCTCAATATGAACTCCTAAGGAGTCAGTCTCTCAGGGAGTCTTCAAGCAGTGGCCTGGGTACAGATGCAAAATTGTATAATTTGGTGATGGATACAAATTATTTTGACACATGCCCCTTCTCATTGTTTTAACTCCACCAACATGTTGACCCTGCGGATGTTTTTGATTCCAGTTTATGATTATGAGCGTTCTACTAAAAATACAATACTAATTTCCTTTGCAAAAGTAGTTTATGTTGATCCAGTTCCTTAATCTATTTTATTTTCTTTCTTTTTTTCTTTTTTGTGACAGGGTCTCGCTCTGTTGCCCAGGCTAGAGTACAGTGGCATCATCATAGCTCACTGCAACCTCCAACTCCTGGGCTCAAGACATCCTCCTGCCTCAGCTTCCCTAGTAGCTGGGACCACAGGCATGTGCCACCACACCTACCTAATTTTTCTATTTTTTTGATAGAGACAGGGTCTCACTCTTGCTCAGGCTGGTTTTGAACTCCTGGCCTCAAGTGATCCCCTCACCTCAGTCTCCCGAAGTGTCAAGATTATAGGCATGAGCCACCACATCCAGCCCTTGATCTATTTTCTATACAACCCTTAAGCCATTTCCAATTTTTCTCCATTGACTTTACTAAAATTATTTTAATTGAGATCATTTCATTGATCCTTCTCCCCCCCCCCATATTCCAAAATTTCCTAGGTCAAAATCTGTACACCCTAGCTAAAACTGACTTAGTAAAAATTACTTTTGGTTTTATTTTTCTATT
>NW_012155859.1:17929-18642 GCF_000956105.1 Propithecus coquereli | reverse complement strand
GAGCAAAGTAGTTCATGGCTAGGTTGTGGGAGCCTGAATGGCTTTGCAAAGCCTTAGCAGGGCTCAGAGATTGTATTTCCAGCCACTATGAGGAGATTCTGATAGGAGAATCAGGACAAGCTTTCCAATCCTAGAGGGCTGTTCATGGGGAGGGGTCTAAATCCTGGTACTCTATGGCCCTGGGCTGGGATCTTTCCACCCTTATCCAGTAGCACAATTTTTCTGTGGGAAGGAGTATGTGCTCCCCCAAATCGCCACTCCTTGGACCTCCACACACCCTGTGAAACAGAGTCAGCAAGTGCTGTAAAGGGTGTGCAAATTGACCTCCCTGTTAGTAGGGGATGCTTGCTGTAAGAAATAAGGTACAATGTTGTTCTTGGTTCCTTGACTGGCTCTAGTCCCTCAGGAGAAGTAATTGAATGCCCCAGGTGGTGGGTGGTGCCCTGGAAATTCCAGGTGAGTGCTTCTTCTCTGCCACAGCAGAGGCAGGTGGGGGAGTACATCCAGGTGGGGCTGTGTTGTGTGTGCTTGCCCTCAGGCTCTACAAAAACTGGCAAGGTAGCTGTTTTGGCAGGGGTCAAAGATGTGCTCCCAGCTTCTGGGCAGAGCTGCCAAGAAGGGGCTGAAGTGGCCCCCACTTAACCAGAAAGTCTGCCTGTGCTGTCAGGGTCATCTGAGATTCACATTCTGGCAGTCTGGAGTGGGCTTCTTTC
>NW_012155859.1:7297-8164 GCF_000956105.1 Propithecus coquereli | reverse complement strand
TCTGCTCTAGAATGTTCACAGCAGCACAATTTTTTTTTTTTTGAGACAGAGTCTCACTGTGTTGCCCGGGCTAGAGTGCTGTGGCATCATCCTAGCTCACAGCAACCTCAAACTCCTGGGCTCTAGCAATCCTTCTGCCTCAGCCTCCCGAGTAGCTGGGGCTACAGGCATGAGCCACCATGTCTGGCTAATTTTTTCTATGTATTTTTAGTTGTCCGATTAATTTCTTTCTATTTTTAGTAGAGACGGGGTCTTCCTCTTGCTCAGGCTGGTTTCTAACTCCTGAGCTCAACAATCCGCCTGCCTCGGCCTCCCAGAGTGCTAGGATTACAGGCATGAGCTACCGCACCTGGCCACAGCAGCACAATTTACAATTACAAAGATGTGGAAACAACCCAAGTGCTGATCAATGCATGCGTGGATTAATAAAGTGTGGCATATGCATAGCATGGAGTTCTATTCAGCCACAAAAAACCATGGTGATCTAGCAGCTCTTGTATTATCCTGGATAGAGCTAGAGCCGTTTCTACTAAGCGAAGTATCCCAAGCATGGAAAAACAAGCACCACATGTACTCACACATCAGATTGGTACTAATTGATCAACACTTATATGCACATACAGTAGTAACATTCATTGGGTGTTGGTGAGGTGGAAGGGGGGAGGAAATGATGGGTATATTCACACCTAATCGGTGTGGTGCGCACTGTCTGGGGGATGGATGCACTTCGACCTCTGATTCGGGTGGGGCAAAAGCAATATATGTAACCTAAACATTTGTACCCCCATAATATGCTGAAATAAAAGAAAAAAAACCAAACAATCAAACAAACAAAAAAAAACCAAAATTAACTTTTTGCATCAAAGG
>NW_012155859.1:0-1175 GCF_000956105.1 Propithecus coquereli | reverse complement strand
GAACAGACACTTACGGAATATTCTATCCAAATACTACTGAATATGTATTGCTCTCATCAGCGCATGGGACATTCTCCAAGATTGATCATATCATAGGCCAAAACTGTGTCTTAGTAAATTAAAAAATACTGAAATAATACTAGATATCTTCTTGGACCACAGTGGAATAAAAGAAGTAATCAATTCCAAAAGAAACATTCAAATCTACACAAAGTCAAGGAAATCATAAAACCTCCTGCAGAATTATTTTTGGGTCAATGATGAAATTAAGATAGAAATCAAAAGATTCCTCAAACTGAACAACAAAAAGGACACAAGTTATCAAAACCTATGGAATTAAGCAACAGCAGTCCTAAGGGGAAAATTCATAGTCTTAAATGCCTACATCAAAAAGATAGAAAGTTCACAAATTAACAACCTAAAGTCACATCTCAAGGAACTAGAAAAGGAAGAGCAAAGCAAAGCCAAAGCCAGCAGAAGAAAAGAAATAACGAAGCTCAGAGCAGACCTAAATGAAACGAAAACCAAACAAATAATGCAAAACAAAAAGTTCGTTCTTTGAAAAGACAAAGGAAATCGATAGACCTCTAGATAGATTAACTAGGGATAGAGAGAAAGGACCCAAATAAGCTCAATCAGAACCAAAAAAGGAGATATTGCAACTGATATCACAGAAATACAAAGTATGATCTGTGAATACTATGAAAATCTCTATGCCCATAAACTAGAAAATGTAGAGGAAATGGATAAATTCATAGAAACACACAACCTCCCAAGACTTGAATCGGGAAGAAATAGAAATCTTGAACAGACCAAATATGAGCTTTGAATTTGAAGCACTAATAAAAAAAAACTCCCAACAACACAAAAGCCCCAGGTCAAATGGAATCACAGCCAAATTCAATCAGAAATAAAAGAACAGGTACCTGTCCTACAGAAATTATTCCATAACATCAAGAAGGATGGAATCCTCCCTAACTCATTCTATCAACATGAAGCCAGTATCTCCTTTATACCCAAACCAGTAAAGGACACAAAGAAAAAAAAATACAGACCAATATGCCTTATAAACATAGATGCAAAAATCCTCAATAAAATACGAGGAAACCAAATTCAACATCACATCAAAAAGATAATTTGCCATGATCAAGTAGGCTTCATTCCAGGGATGCAAG
>NW_012155858.1:9622-11770 GCF_000956105.1 Propithecus coquereli | reverse complement strand
CAACTTGTCTGTAGTTTTCTACCAATATAATACCTGCCCGGTGGCCTGGAGCCTAAGACCTCCCTCACTGCTCCCTTGAGCTCTCAATTGCTTTCACCTCTCTTTTCTCCTCTTCTCTCCCCTTCCCCTCTCTCTTTTCTTTGTATCCTATCAATTTTAACAAATATTTGCTCAATTTTAGTGTAGACCAGGTGCTGGTAACAAGAATATGACATTGTTTCTGCTTTGGAGGAACTTGTGATCTAGCCAGGAGTACAGATATCTAAGCCCAAACAAAATAGAAGAATAATACGTGTGATAAATTCTATAGTACAGAGAGGTATTAGCTTCTATACGAACTCAGAGAAAGCAATGAATTCTGCTGGAGGCAGGGTGCGCCCTTAGTTGGAGACGGGTGATGGGAGAGCTACAGAGATGAATCGAGAATTGCCTGAGATGACATATTTTGTTCTTTCTTCTCCCAAATTTGGTGGATTTTTTTTCTTTTTCAAAGGAGCTCCTGATTTATTCACTTCATTTGTTTTAAAATAAATAACTACACACAGATTGTAAGGTTTGTAAATAGGGCCCTGAGACCTTAAAAATCTCTTCAGCTGGTCTGTTTTGTAGCTATTTTCCCATCTTAGCTCTGAAAAGCAGCAAAGCACAAGTTGAGAGAATTTCAATGGCTGCAAGTGAAATAGACTAGCAAGTTTTTATAGGCCCAATTAAGTAAGCAAGATATGCTAGCTGTGAAGTGTTAATATTTGCCAAAAAAAAACATAATACCTGTTATCTGCTGGTATTTTATTTTTTGTAAAGCTTGTTAAGACTGTCACAGTCCTCTGGCAAGCTGCTTTTTTTATTAACAGATAAAGATTATCTGTGTATTTAACAGTAGCATGAATACCCTGTAAGTAATTTCAGAAAGAAGATGGTTCTGAAGTTTTTAAAAAAATATTAGCACCTTTATTATTGTCTTTTTCAAGAGCTGTATAGCATGTATCACTATCCCTTCACATTTTTTTTTTTTTAAAGATCTTTGGCTAAATAAGAAGACTGTTTATCTGTGAAAGAGATTTGTAGACACATGGAAGGGAAGGAGAACAAGTTTGTTTATATATGGAAAAAAGTGGGAGTTAAAACATCTTAAACTAGCACAGTATGCTAGTTTCTACTGCCATAAAAAACATGGTTCTACATCTTTCTGGCAAAAGGGATTGGCTCAGGTAGATCATGGTTGGAACAAAGAGCTTGTTGGGTGAATAAATGCAAACATTCTGAAAGATTTGTTCACCCTATTATAAGGATGGTGTAGGAGCCAATTTAAAGAAACATAGTTGGCAGCTGATCTGGACAACGAAAGACAAATCCAGTGAATTCTGCACTCAGAGGAAAGGGAAAACATGATGCTGAGATCATGCTAACCATCTTAAGAAAAGGATTTAAGATGGAATGTGCAATAGCCAAACAAGTATAGAAACTATCAGAAGATTTTTTTCTAAACACAAGGAGATAAGAGCATGAGCTCCTGCTGTCATTGGTCCAATACCAGAATTGAGATTTATGTGTGTTTTCCTTGACTACATCTTAAAGGCATCTGATAGAAACTAAGGACATTGAGGAACAATTCTAGATTAGTCAGTGGCTCTCATATTGCAAAGAATAGAAACCTAATTCAAACCAACCATTAGGAGTCTCTTTCTTTATCTCTCAGCTTTGCCAGGCTCTCTGCAGGCACCATTCTCAAGGGGTTCCCCCGTATGGCAGAAAGACAGCCATGGGCAGCTCCAAAACAACTCTGTGGAAAGAGACAGTCTCATTCACAGGAGATCCAGGAAAAATCCTAGAACTAATACTGAGTACAATGTTCAGTGGCTTGATTGGCTCAGCCTGGGTCCCATGTCCACTTCTGAACCAACCTTCACAGCCAGAAAGATGTAGTACTAGTTCTTATTGGCTAGAACTAGTTCTTATTGCCTAGTTCTTATTAGCTAGAACTAGGTCACAAGACCACCCCTGGAACCAGAAAGTGAGTCAAGTCTACCCAAACTCCATAAATAAGTATAGGTGAGAAGATAGTCCCCAGAGGAAAATCAAGGTGCTATTAATAGTGAAAGGGAAAATGGATGCTAGGCACATTCAGGAGTTGTCTACTACAACTTCAAA
>NW_012155858.1:7195-9572 GCF_000956105.1 Propithecus coquereli | reverse complement strand
TTTTCCCATCTTAGCTCTGAAAAGCAGCAAAGCACAAGTTGAGAGAATTTCAATGGCTGCAAGTGAAATAGACTAGCAAGTTTTTATAGGCCCAATTAAGTAAGCAAGATATGCTAGCTGTGAAGTGTTAATATTTGCCAAAAAAAAACATAATACCTGTTATCTGCTGGTATTTTATTTTTTGTAAAGCTTGTTAAGACTGTCACAGTCCTCTGGCAAGCTGCTTTTTTTATTAACAGATAAAGATTATCTGTGTATTTAACAGTAGCATGAATACCCTGTAAGTAATTTCAGAAAGAAGATGGTTCTGAAGTTTTTAAAAAAATATTAGCACCTTTATTATTGTCTTTTTCAAGAGCTGTATAGCATGTATCACTATCCCTTCACATTTTTTTTTTTTTAAAGATCTTTGGCTAAATAAGAAGACTGTTTATCTGTGAAAGAGATTTGTAGACACATGGAAGGGAAGGAGAACAAGTTTGTTTATATATGGAAAAAAGTGGGAGTTAAAACATCTTAAACTAGCACAGTATGCTAGTTTCTACTGCCATAAAAAACATGGTTCTACATCTTTCTGGCAAAAGGGATTGGCTCAGGTAGATCATGGTTGGAACAAAGAGCTTGTTGGGTGAATAAATGCAAACATTCTGAAAGATTTGTTCACCCTATTATAAGGATGGTGTAGGAGCCAATTTAAAGAAACATAGTTGGCAGCTGATCTGGACAACGAAAGACAAATCCAGTGAATTCTGCACTCAGAGGAAAGGGAAAACATGATGCTGAGATCATGCTAACCATCTTAAGAAAAGGATTTAAGATGGAATGTGCAATAGCCAAACAAGTATAGAAACTATCAGAAGATTTTTTTCTAAACACAAGGAGATAAGAGCATGAGCTCCTGCTGTCATTGGTCCAATACCAGAATTGAGATTTATGTGTGTTTTCCTTGACTACATCTTAAAGGCATCTGATAGAAACTAAGGACATTGAGGAACAATTCTAGATTAGTCAGTGGCTCTCATATTGCAAAGAATAGAAACCTAATTCAAACCAACCATTAGGAGTCTCTTTCTTTATCTCTCAGCTTTGCCAGGCTCTCTGCAGGCACCATTCTCAAGGGGTTCCCCCGTATGGCAGAAAGACAGCCATGGGCAGCTCCAAAACAACTCTGTGGAAAGAGACAGTCTCATTCACAGGAGATCCAGGAAAAATCCTAGAACTAATACTGAGTACAATGTTCAGTGGCTTGATTGGCTCAGCCTGGGTCCCATGTCCACTTCTGAACCAACCTTCACAGCCAGAAAGATGTAGTACTAGTTCTTATTGGCTAGAACTAGTTCTTATTGCCTAGTTCTTATTAGCTAGAACTAGGTCACAAGACCACCCCTGGAACCAGAAAGTGAGTCAAGTCTACCCAAACTCCATAAATAAGTATAGGTGAGAAGATAGTCCCCAGAGGAAAATCAAGGTGCTATTAATAGTGAAAGGGAAAATGGATGCTAGGCACATTCAGGAGTTGTCTACTACAACTTCAAACTCTAGTAACAATATAAACTTCCTTCATCTTGTTAGATTTTCAAAAAAAAAAATAAAAAATTTTCCATTCATTTGTTCACCTGCTTATCATTTGAAAGAATAGATCGATTATCAATCTTATGTTTGCTACCATTGTTTGCTATGTAAAAAGAGAAAGAAAATTTATTTTTGTCTGTTGGTTCAGTAGCTTCAAACTATCCCAGGAGCCCAGATGATTTCACTGAGTTATTCATGAGAAGTTACCAGACCTTTGACTTTTTATTTACATAGGCAAGTGACATTTTAGTTCATCTCAGCCTAGGAATTCACCACAGGAGAAGCAATAGAATTCTTTGACAGCTAAAGGTGCTAAAGGTGCTCTTTCTTTAGGTGGAATTGCTCTGTCTATATCCTCGTGGATTATTGTCTTGTGACAAGCACATATTCTGTTCTTAAAAGCTTTAAAAGGTGGGGTGGGGTAAAGAAAGAGTTATCGAATGGATGTATCCAGAGACTGCTGTAGTTTGGCTGTTACCATACAGTAATCAACTCCTTCTCGTTAAGAAGCCCTCTTGAGCTCCATAAGCAGTTCCCTCCCAGTGGTTGACTTCGTCAACAGATCAGCGTTTGCCCTGATTCCCTGAAAACTGAACGGAGGAGCAGTACCAAGGCAGAGAAAAAGAAGAGAAAAAACTGTGTCTATGAGTTAGGTGGGTTTTAGAAAGTCCTGAAGTTTGATTGAACTTTGATACTGGTAAAATATTGAATGCCACTTGAAGAGTTGAGATTTGCTCCCCTAGATTTTAGGAAGTAGACAAAAATTGAAGAAAGAAGAGGACAAAATGAAGATTTTTTTTTTTTT
>NW_012155858.1:0-1519 GCF_000956105.1 Propithecus coquereli | reverse complement strand
AATAATGATATAATAATTAGCCTGATAAATAAATCTTTGTATTCTTATTAGTTCTTTATCATAAATCAATATGAGATAATTATTTAGTATAAGGCCATGAAATTTTTTTTAGATTTGGTACAAATTACTCAACTGCCCCTAGGAAAGTCAGTAAGTTTATATTCTCCCCAGCAGCATTAATACATTCAACAAATATTAATGATCTGTTTTATACAGCTTTTATAGTAGCCCTATTAAAATGGAATGTTTTTATTTTTCCTAGGTTTTACCAATTTGATAGCAAATATCAATTATTTTGTTTTCATTTCATTTCTTAATTACAGCTGAGATTGAGCATTTCACAAGTTTATTGGTCATGTATTAATATATTTCTTCTTTTCATGAATTTTCTATTTTTTTCTGTCACAGTGTTTGCCCCTTTTGCCCTAACTTATAAATTTTCTTAATGTGGAAGGAATATTAAGCCTTTACTGGCAAATATCATTCAGAGTTTTTTCCAGCTTTATCAATAGGCTCTTAACTTTATGATGCTAGAGACAGAAAGAAGCTTTTATTTTTGTGTAAACAAACCAGGGATATTTATTACTTTTTTGAAATAGCATTTAAACATCTGTTAAGATGATCATATGATTTTTTTCTTCTTTTTCTAATGATGTGAAAGTTTATATTAATAGAGGTTCTAATATGGAATAGCCCTTGCAGTTCTGAAAAAATAAATCTATGCTCAAACGCTATCTATTATATTCTTTTAAGATAGACTCGGGCATGGATTGCTAGCATTTCATTTGTGATTTTGTATCTTAATTGTAAGTATAATTAATACATAGGATTTTTGTTGTTTTTTTTCCTAACTTTAGGTGTTTTATACAGAAGGGTTATATTAATATTACCATTGTAAAATGATCTGGATAGCGTTACATCTGTTTCTATACTTTGTGACAATTTCTATAAGGTAGGAATTAACTCTTTGTAAAGATTTAAAATAACTTATCCATGAAAACATCTAGCTTTGTGCTTTCTTGTAGGTAATTCTTTGACACCTTTTTCAACTTTTCCAATAGTTACTGATCTTTGGAAAAGGAAGTATTTTCTCGTTTCATCAATTTTGGAAATTTGCTTTCTTTTTCTATAAAATTGTCTATTTCATTGAGATTTTTGACCTTTTCATATGTTTTATTTTTTTAACCATATATTTAACAATTCTGTTTTTGTGTTTTTGAATACATTTCTTTTTACTTCATTAATTATTATTTTCTTTCCTTAAAAAGAGAGGAAGCAAACCTACTTTTTAAATTATTTAGCTATTTGTTTCATTTACTTTTTAGTAATATTTAATAACAATATAATTTAAGGCAATGAATTTGCTTTTGAACTTATTTTAGGTATAATTCCACAAGTGGTAATATGTTGATGTTCTTCTTCTTGTCTTTTTCTAGGTATTTTAAAATTAAAGACCTTATTTTCTGTTAACCAAGAGTGCTTTTATGATCATTATTTTACTTATTAAGGAGTTAGGTTT
>NW_012155857.1:15433-15904 GCF_000956105.1 Propithecus coquereli | reverse complement strand
AAAATATGCACCAATCAAATAATTATATGTAAATAAGATTTATGTTTTATAAAATTTCTCCCTTCTCTATTCATAACAAAGGAAGTAATTTTTTTTTTTTTTAATTTCTGGTGTCTTAGCTGCATGACAACATTTTCCCCTTTGGTACTAGAAAAACCACAATTTAAACCCTTAACATTAGTGTGCACAGTGAATACCTGTGAGAGAGGCATAGTATGTCTGTTTTCCAAATATGTTTCAACTCAGAAACTGCCCCTGCCATGGTACATCTAACTAATTTAATATTTTATAAAATATGCTTTGGGAAATTGTACCTAATAAATACATATCTGGATTGTAGCTTTGTGCCTGACCAGAAATAGTATTTCACCATTTTGTTAACTAATTCAAGATTTATTGAGCAACTACTGTGTTTCTGACTCTATGCTGGAATGGGGAGGAAGATACAAAGATGGTCTTGAGACTCTTTAT
>NW_012155857.1:12219-13193 GCF_000956105.1 Propithecus coquereli | reverse complement strand
AGGTAAATGTGTTTTTTATAGTTGCCAGATTTAGCAAAGAAAAATACCAGATGCTCAGATAAATTTGAATTTCAGGTAAACAACAAAAAATTTTTTAATATGACTGTGTCCCATGCAACATTTTGGATTAAATTATAGCATAATAACAATTGGGGTGCAATTTGAGGCAGTTTTGCAGCTTTCCCTTCACCAAAGATGTTGTATACATCCTACTTGCACCCATGTTCCCATATTCAGACCTTGCCTGTGTACAATCTCTGACTCTTGAGATCCAATCTCAGCTGATGATCCTCATTCTCAGGATCCACCTTCTTTAAACATTTTCTTGTAAAGATGCCAGGTCACATCAATCTCTTCTTTTATAAATCATCTTTATGGTAACTACACACATTACACAATCAACATAAAAATGATCAAATCAAAAGCGCAATTCCTTTTACAATAGCCTCAAAGAAAATTAAATATCTAGGAATATATTTAATGAAAGATGTTAGAGACTTATAGAGGGAGAACTACGAAATACTAAAAAAAGAAATTGTAGAAGATGTAAACAGATGCAAAAACCTACCTTGCTCATGGATTGGTAGAATCAATATCGTTAAAATGTCCCTAATACCTGAAGTGATCTACAGAATTAATGCAATCCCTATCAAAATCCCATTATCATTCTTTACAGATCTGGAAAAAATAATTCTATGCTTTGTATGGAACCAGAAAAGACCTTGTATAGCCAATGCAATCTTAAGTAAAAAGAATAAACTGGGAGGTATCAGTCTACCAGACTTTAAGCTGTACTACCAGGCTATAGTAACTAAAACAGCTTGGTACTGGCACAAGAACAGAGACATCAACCTCTTGAACAGGCCTGAGAATCCAGAAATGAAACCATCCGCATATGGTAATCTAATCTTTGACAAAGCTGACAAAAACATACATTGGGGAAAAGAATCTCTTTTCAATAAATGGTGCTGGGA
>NW_012155857.1:0-414 GCF_000956105.1 Propithecus coquereli | reverse complement strand
TTTGAATTTCTATTACATTTCTGAGATTGCTTATTGGCCCAGGACTGATTAGTAAAGATGTGCGCTTACTAGTCAACTAAGTGTCAGCTTCTGCCTTCAGTCCCTTGCAAGGAGGATACCCCTCTAGTTTGAGTTAGAGAATAGGACCTAACCCTAGAGCTGTTCCCACGCCAGCATCCCACACCAATTTCCTCACCATTCCTGTTTGACAAGGATCACCCGTTCACTTTCTTGCTTTTCATTTTTTGTCTCTTCTATTTTTTTCTCTTTTTAAATACTTCAGTATTTTATTTTCTATTCTTTTTTTGAAACTATATATCCCTTTTGTATTTAAGTGGGCTATACTTAACACATTGAAGTTCTATAAACTGCACTTTGCCCTTAACCAAAAAAAGGTAAGAATTTCTCGCATTT
>NW_012155856.1:5417-5749 GCF_000956105.1 Propithecus coquereli | reverse complement strand
CATAAGCTGGGGAACTGCATAGATCTGGGACTACAGGTGCACACATCACTATGCCCAGCTAATTTTAAAAAAATTTTTTGTAGAGATGGGGTCTTTCTGTATTGCCCAGGCTGGTCTTGAACTCCCAGCCTCAAGTGATCCACCCTCCTCAGCTTCCCAAAGTGCTGGGATTACAAGCATGAGCCAAAACCAACCATTTTAAATAGCGTATCACAATTAGAAAATTATATAAAACTGTTAGGACACACCCAAAAGGACTCTAGGAATTTAAAATAATAAATCTATGAATAAGTTTTATAAACAAAGCATATATATATGAAAAGTTAAATTAC
>NW_012155856.1:2615-3117 GCF_000956105.1 Propithecus coquereli | reverse complement strand
CAATTAAAATTGATAAAACTCTAGTCAGATTGATAAAGAAAAAAGAGAAAAAGCACAAATTACCAATATTAGAGGGAATATGTTAACATATCCTATAGACATTAGAAAGATAAGCAAGAAAAAATGTGAAAAACTTTCTTCCACATCTTTAATTAATCAACATCTATAACTGATTTCATCCAACAATAGGAGCATACACACTCTTCTCAAGCTCACATGAAACATTCACCAAGATATACCATATTCTGGGCCACAAAACACACCTTAACAAATTCAAAAGAATAGAAATCATGAGACTTATATTCTCAGACTACAATAGAATTAAACTAGAAATCAGTAACAAAAAGATACCTGGAAAATCCCAAAATACTTCTAAATTACACATGGATCATAGAAGAAATCTCAGAAGAAATTATAAAAAATATTTTGAACTAAATGAAAATGAAAGTACAACTTGTCAAAATTTGTGGGATGCAGTGAAAGCAATGCTTAAAGGGAAGTT
>NW_012155856.1:0-537 GCF_000956105.1 Propithecus coquereli | reverse complement strand
TACACAAAAATGAAGAGCACTGGACACAGTAGCTACATGGCTAAATATAAAGAATTTTCATATTTAAATCTCTTTTAAAAATAATGGACTGTTTAGAGCAAAAATAATAACAATGTATTATGGGATTTATACAACATACAGAAGTAAAATGTATGAAAACAGAAAAAGGCCAAGAGGAAAGGAATGGAAGTAAACTGGCATAGGTTTTTATACCTATACATGAAGTAGTACAATATCATTTAAAGGTAGACTATGATAAGTTTAAAGCAATAACTAAAAAAAGAAGCTACAGACCAATCTCCTTCATGAATAAATGTGTACAAATTCTCAACAAAAGTTTAGTAAATTTAAACTTTTGTTTAAAACAACCACTAAAATAACAAAACAAAGAATTATAGCTAATAAGTCAACAAATGAAGAAGAAAAGGAATCACAAAAAATCAATCCACAACAAAGGCAGAAAAGGAGGGAAAAGGAACAAAGAAGAGACAAAAACAAATAACAAGATGATAGATTTAAACCCAACTATATTAACAA
>NW_012155855.1:12613-13826 GCF_000956105.1 Propithecus coquereli | reverse complement strand
AATTACAGTTTAATCCTCTTCTTTCAGTAGTCAGTAAAAGGTATTCCACTGTCTTTAAGCTTTTAATGTTTGTAAATTGAAAGGGCTTTGCCTGATTTTTTTCCCCTCTGTAGGCAATTTGTTCTTTCTTCCCAGAAAACTTCAAGAATGTACCTCCCTTAATGTGTATTTTCTCACCAATCCAACATGGAATTCCTTGAGTCTTTTCAATCTCAATATGGGTTTTTCTTACTTGTCATGTGTTTAATTATTATTGATCTCTTTCATCAGTTTTTCTTCTTCCTCTCCCTCCTTGGAACTCCTATCATATGTAAGGTTTTAAAATAATGCTGACTTTCCTAGATTTATTTATCTTTTTCTTCATAATATCCATATGTTAACATTTTTCTCTGTATTTGGGGATATTTCTTACATCTGATTTTCCAGGATATTAACATGGTCTTTCTTTGTCTACTGAATTTTTTACTCTGGAAAAAAGTAGGGTCTTTTTGGCCCCCGAAATCTCTTCCACACACTACACTTGAATTTCCCTGGGGGATATTTTTATTTTTCTTATTCAGGTATTTATCTGACCCCTTAGCAGTCCTGGACATGTATTCTGTTTGTTGCCTCAATCGTCCCCTATGGCTGAGAAGGGTGGTTGTTTTTCACTTGGCTTGCTGGGCTTCAGGTCTAGACGTTGGGGTTTTCCAGTCTGAGAATGCCACATATGTTAGAAGACCATACACCTCTAATGTCTTTAGAATTATTTGCTGTGGAGCCAGCAAGCTGTCCCTCCCTACTGAGGTACCTGGAAGAGGCATCCAAAAGGAACTCTGTTCCCTTCACCCTTGAGAATCACAGGGTATAAGGAAAGATGGGAATGTGGTATACATGTAAATAGTGTGAAGGCAGTGCGAATTATATAAAGATTCAAGAGATTTCTTTATTAGTTTAGAGTCCCCATCCTGCAACTTCTAATTAGCAACTTTCTCAAGATCTCTGTAACAGTTCTATTCATCTGCAAATAGCAAAACCAGTATCTATCTTCGACTGAACTGAGAGGAGGGTAGAGAAAACAGATAAAAAGCCATAGGGCTTTTATAAGTAGTAGGAGGCACAATTGTGTTTTAGTAGGAACATTATGGCCAGGCCACTGCCAACACTGCAGCAAAAATCTGCTGCTATGAAGGATTCCTAAATATCTCTAAGACTTTGTACTCAAAATTCTACA
>NW_012155855.1:9408-11233 GCF_000956105.1 Propithecus coquereli | reverse complement strand
TAAGAGGTTTCTGAAAGCTACTTACATATACAGATGGGTCTACAAACAATCTTGATTCCCATAATAATTATGCTACATAATTTATAGCAACTATATCCTCATTTATATTTTGATTATAGTTTCAAAGGTGCCCTTCCCCTTCCCTCAACTTTAAGGGTCAAGAACTTAAACAGACGGAAGGCAATTTGTGCCAAAGCCTATTGAGAATTGTGGGAGTTGGGGGCTGCAGACATCCATTCTTTAAAAATTCAAGTCCTACATCTAGTCCTTTATTTCTAGATCTAGATAAAAGGGGCATTTTCATTATGTACTTTTGAAAGGGGGAATAAGAGCAGGAGAATACGAATATTAATTTCAGTAAGATATTCAAAGTGTTGATAGTATGAAAAAATCAGAGAGGCAGAGGTAGAAAAATAGAACACTGAAGCTTGGAAAGGATGGTATTTTAAGAAGGTGAGTAGAGTATAACATTTCATGATAACGACTGAGAAAAATCCAACGGATATGACCACAGGGTGAAGCAAGAAGGGGTGACGGCAGGGAAGCCGAAAACCTAGAAGACTAGGTAAGAACATATATCAAGTTCAATAATAGTTATCACATACAAAAGCAGGTAACTTAAGAGGTTTTGTGGTCAGAGAGAGGATGTTACAAGTTCAAGCTTTTCAAGGTAGTTTTATGTAATGACTTAGTCCAGGATGTGGCTGTGTTAGTGAGTGACTTAGGAGGAAATCCGAAAATCAACTGAAAATGGAAGATGTTAAAGACCTAAAAGGATTGGATAACCAGGATCATGACAATGGATGTGACAAAAGGTAATGACAGAGAATGTAATTAAAAAAAAAAAAGTTATATGTCAGGCAGTGCAATAATCTGAGGAAAACTGAAAAATATTTTGGAGGCTGGAATAGCCAGCTATGAGGAGGGAATAATCTTACTAAAAGAAAAACTTAGTGGCACCACTATATCTTTTAAAATGACATATATATTTGAGTTTTATCATCAAAAAAAACTGATTATACTGAAATGGATGCCATCTAGGAAAACAACAATTATGTAAATTAACCTGGCATGGGCTAAACATCTGCCATCTTGAGTATTAAGAAATGGATGACAAACTCAAGAGAAACTATGCTTGTCCTCTAGAAGCTTACTTGTTTTAGATTTCAAAACAAAAAATTTTATACAATAAAGCAGAATCTAAATATATATATATATATGAAAGAATGAAATGCTGACTTAATACAATTTCATGTCATCTAGATACTTAAAATGGTTGAAAAGTTCACTTTTATTAGAGTTTGCTTTTTCTCTAAACTGTAGCACATATTGAAAATATTAAACTTTTAACTATTATGTTTGAAATGCTCACTCAAAACCTCCAGTACTAATAAACTGGCTGGTGTTCAATTTTAGCAAAATAAAGAATGAGCTTTTGCCTTAGTACAGTAGCAGCCCTTACCTGAAGCGGGTACTTTCAAAGCCCACAGTGGATGCCTGAAACTGCAAATAATACTGAACTCTACACACACAATACGTGAATTCCTTTTTCTTTCCTCACAATTTCATGGACAGAAGATTCGTTTTTACTGCAGATTTTAACAACCTCAGCATTTGATTTTTTTTTTCTTTCCTTATTAAGTGGAGAGCTTGCACCTTTTCATTTAAAGGAAGCACTTTACAGCTTTTCTTTAGCAGATCTGAATTGCCAGCATCACTAGGCTTGTGCTTTGGAGACATTATGAAGTAAAATAAGGATGATTTAAATACAAGCACTGAAATACCACGACAGTGGATCTGATAACCGAGATGGCTACTAAGTGAC
>NW_012155855.1:0-333 GCF_000956105.1 Propithecus coquereli | reverse complement strand
AAAAAGACTTTTGCCATACTAAAAAGTTAAAATAAATTTCCTTATACATATATCTTTGTACTTTTGTCCAATTCTTCATGTAAGATAAATGCCTCAAAGCGGAAGTGCTAGGTCAAAGGTATACATTTAAAATTTCACATATTGCCAAACTGTCCTCTAATTCACTCTGTCCATTTTCATTGCCAATCAAAATGCTTGAGAATACCCATTTCTCCTTCCTGTGTGCACTATCATTATTTGTAATAAGCTTTACAAAGAGGCCAGAAAATGCATTGTTTAATTTACATTTTTCAGTTCAGATAATTCCTTTTTTACTTTTTAAAATATATAAAT
>NW_012155854.1:18442-19028 GCF_000956105.1 Propithecus coquereli | reverse complement strand
TGTTGAAAGCGAATTGTGGAAAAAGACCTGTCTTTTCCGCCTGATCCATGCTATAGGGGAACAAGAAAACTTTGCGTATCTTTCATTTCCAGAAATGGAGAGCCTTGTCCCTGAGGAAAGAGCAAGGTTCATCTCAACCTTAAAGAATGATGACTTTTCATGTCTTCATCGGGTACCCAAAGCCCTGCCAAAACTCCTGAGTCAGAAACCAGACCCAGCTCACCCTAGGCGATCTGCACCAGTCCCTCCCAAATACGAGGCTCCTCTAGGGGTGTTAGTTCACTGTTGTTCTTGGGGCTCTGTGCATATGTTACTCTTTACATTACCTGCATCTTATGTAGAGCCTTTTATATGTATGGGACATTTCATAGTACATTTCAAAATGCACTCTTCAAAATGTAAACCAAGAAACTAGAACCAATATTTTTCAAAGAAAAAAATTCCTTTGATAGGTAAAGGACTGGATAAATAAAATGGGGTAATATATTTCATTGAATACTATAGAGTTAAAAGAATAGACAGCCTACACCACCCCAGAGGCACTGGGTGGACAAAAAAAAAAAACCCAAACAAACCAAAAAAAGAG
>NW_012155854.1:12339-13130 GCF_000956105.1 Propithecus coquereli | reverse complement strand
TGTATAGCAATGATTTATGTATGCTGATTTTGTATCCTGCAACTTTACTGAATTCATTTATCAGTTCTAAGAGTTTTTTGGTGGAGTCTTTAGAGTGTTTAGGTTTTTCTATATAGAAGATCATGTTGTCTGCAAAGAGGGACGATTTGACTTCCTCTTTTCCAATTTGGATGCCATTTATTTCTTTCTCTTGCCTAATTGCTCTGGCTAGGACTTTTAGTATTATGTTGAGTAAGAGTTGTAAAACTATAGCCCTCTCTTTAAGCTTAGAGTTCCCACTAGATTTTTGGACTTAGTGTACCCTCACCATAGGAAAAAAAATACACCCTAGTCCCATCTCGTGTCCTGTAAGATCTGACATTTTGGCTTTTAGCTGGAGGTTACTGAAGCCTCCCTGGGTGCCTGCTGAAGCTGCCAACTCTTGAAGAGCCCTGGTGTTGTCCCTGCCCTGCCCGGCAGTGCTCTGCGCAGGAGTTGGGAGGAGGTTTCCTCTCACTATGGGCCATACTTTGTCACTGGTCTAATTTTCAGTTCAGGTTTAAACTACAAAGAAAATACATGCTGGGCTGGCTCAGCCACAAGCCGACAGCAAAGCCACAAGCCAATGTCAGCACATAGTCACCAGGCCAGTGGCAGGTTCATGTTGGGGCCTGGAGCCCTGGCTGTGGCGTCCTGTGACCACAGGGATAAAATGGGCTGAGATGACAGAGAGTGATGGCTCCACTGTAGGGCTTTCTCTGCCAGGGTGTCTGCTCTTCTCATTACAAAAGAGATGATATACAAGGTATTTG
>NW_012155854.1:0-494 GCF_000956105.1 Propithecus coquereli | reverse complement strand
GCACTTCCTTGCCTCATTCAGCTCCGGTGACTCCAGGAATTCCTTAGCTTGTGGCCACATAACATCAATCTCTGCCTCCATCTTCACATGCCTTCTCTCAGTGTGTGTGTACCCTTTTCTGTCTCTTATAAGAACACCGTCATTGAATTTAGGGCCACCCTCAATCAATGTGATCTTATCTCCATCCTTATCTTACTTATGTCTGCAAAGACCAATTTTCACATAAGGACACATTCTGAGGTTCCAGATGGACATGAACTTTTGGGGACATTTTTCAAACCACTCCAGATGCCAAGAACCAACTTTGGCCCCCCTGGGACTGGTATCATGCCTGTTGAGAATGTAGGGTTCATACTCTAAATCCAGCTTGCTTGGAGAGGTGAATGTTGTCGACTCTCTGAAGAGCTTCCCTCTAAATCCTCTACTGGTGTCTTTTTTTTTTTTTTTGAGACAGAGTCTCACTCTTTTTGCCAGGGCTAGAGTGAGTGCCGTGG
>NW_012155853.1:11237-11507 GCF_000956105.1 Propithecus coquereli | reverse complement strand
ATTTCACAGATATATACTTATCTCCAAATTCATTAATTTATATACATTAAATATGTAACAATTTATGTATGTATGTCAATCATACCTCAATAAATGATTAAAAATATTGCTCACTTTTGCATGGATGCAGATTAAATTTTAATACATACTGTTACATGCAGCAAACAATGACAATTCTATTCCTCATTCTTCAAATTATTTGTATTTCATTTTCAATGCTTAATTATGTGTTTAATAAAGGCCTTTTGCCAATATAAATGAAGAGTATAT
>NW_012155853.1:8761-9231 GCF_000956105.1 Propithecus coquereli | reverse complement strand
AAATTAAATAATCAAAAATTTTTGTACAATTATTTTTGCCCATACATCTTGAATGTATGTGCCTAATTACATTTTTACCTCATTTGAAAATGTGTTTCCAATTTGTGTGAGGTGATGTAATTAGAAAAATAATGAAATTAGCAATAAAATATTCTGCTTTTTTATTACTTGCATAAGCATTTGGGGAGGGTTCTGGCTATGAGGGTTTCAAAACAATTGCACTCTGGTTGAAAGAACATTTCCCGGTTACGTTCCCACACTGACTACGTTCTTTTGCCTTAGTTATTCCTTTCCCCATGAAACCCCAAACCTAGCAGGAATTATCTCTAACTCCAAACTAATTTGACTTCCAGCTCCTCATGCCCAAGTGTCCTGTCCATCAAAGGTATCTACCTCAGCCTCCATGACAGTGCAGGATCCGCAGCACCCACTCCCGCATTTGCTTGGTCCGAGCCCCATAAATTAAGGGG
>NW_012155853.1:0-841 GCF_000956105.1 Propithecus coquereli | reverse complement strand
CCATCATCTCATGGTTTCTTTATTTGTGGTAAGAGCACCTAAAATCTACTGTCTTAGCAAATTTCCATTATATAATATCATAGTATTAACTACAGACAGTCCCAGGGTTACAGAAGACCCTATTCATGGTGTTCTGTACTTATGAATAGGCTCCCAAGGCTCCATGTAAGGATAATTTATAATTAAGCAATTAAATTAATAATTTGGGAACTAGTTTATTCTGTGCATGTAAACGAACCTGCATGGCATAAGCAATTTGTTGGCATAGCATCTACCTGCTATTGGCCAGTCTCATTGTTTATATGGTTGCTTAAGCACAGCATCACTTTTGTCTTTTTTTTCGATTTTGTGAGTCTGTGTTCACCTTACGACCATGTTTCCAAAGTGATAGTCCACTGCAAGTCCAAGTGAGCCTGCAGCAAAGAGAAAGTTGATTACAATGGAAACGAAAGTAAAAATAATCGTTTGAAGAAAGGCCAGACTCCATCTCCATCCTTCACTGGGAAAGCACCGGGCTTCAGTCACTGGCCTATCAGAACAATTATAAAGGTTAAGTGAGAACAACAGAACATGTGAAAGGCAGTGCTGCAATGAAAGCATCAATTATTACTAAGCAGTGTAGTGGATTAATTAGTGAAATGGAAAAGATATTATTGTTTTGGCTAGAAGATCAAAATAAGTACAATGTTCCTATCAGCCTAGGAATTAAAAGAAAAAGCACAATAATTTCTGTAATTTATTATTACAGGGCAGGAACATTATTATTATTATTGTATTATACTGTATGATTACCACCACATATGAACCATTATCATATTTGTTATTATTATTACCATATATG
>NW_012155852.1:59409-60989 GCF_000956105.1 Propithecus coquereli | reverse complement strand
TGGCAAGGACGATAGATCAGGAGATGACTGCCAGTGGGCAAAACTTAGTGCACCCCAGCTTTTTGGAGAACTTTATGCGCTTTATTCTTGCTGAGTCCTGTGTGAACCCAAAAGGCCAAGTTTTCCACTCAGAGAGCTTAACTGTCTTTGGAAAGGGGAGCTCACCTTCTATCCTCCCAAAGAGTGTTTAGGAGGTTTCCTTTCAGACTAACCCTGCTGGTCTTCCAAATGACTCATCTGCTTCTACCAGGTTCTACTTTCTGAAATGTCCTTCTCATCTGTCATTTCCAGGGTTAAAGCTTTTCGATGGCTGCCCATTGTCCAGGGATGAAGTCTCTTCCTTTACTTTGCATTCACGATCTCTGTCCTGTATTCACACGCCCAGTACAATTGGCCCCCCAAGCATCCCCTAAACCTACCTTGCACCACTGCCAATGTCTCCTCTGCTTCTCCAAATCCTGCCCATCTCTTAATGCCCAGTACCATCAGGAGATGCCACAGAGAGTTCTGGGCATTAATGCATATGAACACCGATAATTCTCAGGGCAAGAAAACGCAAAATACCTCTCTATACTGAGGCCACTCTGTTCACCGAGGAGTTTATAACATAATCTATAGTTTGAATTTTTGAGCCTTTTATACTTTGTAATTGAAATTTAGCTTTTCTGGTTCTAAATTTTTATATGTCTTTCGGAATCACCCTTTTTTCTTTTTTATTCTTAAATGCATAATGGAAGACATTGTAGAGTAATTCTAGCAAACAGGGAATGAATTTGCAATTAGGCCCTTGAGATTTGAATCAAAGAAATACCAAAGCTGAATGTTGATCAAAGTGTAGTGCATTTATTGCTGGAGCTAAGCAAGATCATTTTAGATGGTGTACAAACTTTAAAGCATTTATATAGAGGTTATGTATTTACTTTGCTGCTTATTAGAAAAAATTCCAAATACCAATTCATTATTTAATGGATATGATTTTTGGCAGAAATTTCTGGCAGTCTGATAAAATCTGTTCCATGCTCATTGGTGTACAACCGAACTGCATTTCCCAGCTTTCCTTGCAATCACAGTGATCATGGGACTGACTAAGTTTTCAGGAATGGACCCTGGGTGGGAGTGAGGAGAGCCACCTCCAGGCCTGGCCCATGGAAACTGCCATGGCCCCTCCTCCCCACTCCTCCCCCATCCCGCTGACTGCAATCAACACCCATGGTGACTTTGGAAACCATGACTTAAAGAGGGCAAAGCCATCATAGTCTAGACCAGGGGTCAGCAAACCCTAGCTCAAGGGCCAAATCTGACCCATAGTCTCCTGTAAAAATAAAGTTTTATTGAAGCACAGCGATGCCCATTTGCTTACGTATTGTCTGTGGCTGCCATCACTACGACAGAGTTGAGTAGTTGCCACAGATACCACATGTTCTACAAAACCTCAAATATTTGCTACATGGTCCTCTATGGGAAAAATTTGCTAACACCCTCGTCTAGATCTCCAAATGACCATATGGGGGACAGCCACCTTGTTGACCTGAACAACACTCTGGTACTTTACATAAGCAAAAAATAAGCCATGGGAATTC
>NW_012155852.1:58843-59359 GCF_000956105.1 Propithecus coquereli | reverse complement strand
CTTTTTCTTGTGAGGACACCAATTCTACTGGACTAACATGCCACCTTTATGATCTATTTCAACTTAATTACCTCCATAAAGACCCTGTCTCCAAAGAGAGTAACATTAGTGGTTGGGGCTTCAACATAGGAATGTGGGGGCAAGATATAATTCAGTCCATAGTAGACAGTCTCTGGGTTTAGAGTATTGTAGTCTAAAGTTGACTATTATAGAACATATCTTTTAATGGCCACATGCGTGTGTGAATTTCTCTAGAATATATACCTAAGGGTGGTTTGATGGGTTGTGGGTTTTGCAGGTGTGCACTTTGGTAGACACTCCCCAAAGTTTTCCAAAATAATTGTACCAACCACCAGAGTAAGAGTAGCTCCATATGGTCATCAATGCTTGGTGTGATGGTTGATGTTAGGTATCAACTTGCCTGGGTAGAGGGACACCTTGATGTCTGGTGAAGTGTCATTTCTGGGTGTATCCATGAGGGTGTTTCCAGAGGGGAGTGGCATGTGAGTCAGTGCA
>NW_012155852.1:58463-58793 GCF_000956105.1 Propithecus coquereli | reverse complement strand
TTAATTTTTGTTTGTTCTCTATTTCATTTAGTTCTGCTCTGATTTTTGTTACTTCTTTTCTTCTGATAACTTTGGGTTGGGTTTGTTCTTTTTTTCCTAGTTTCTTGAGGTGCAACATTAAATGATTACATTATGATCTTGCTATTCTCTTGATGTAGGCATTTAATGCTATGAACTTACCTCTTAGCATTGCTTTTGCTGTATGCCACAGGTTTTGATGTATTTTGTTTAATCTTCATTCATTTCAAGAAAGTTTTTAATTTCTGTCTTAATTTCTTCAGTGAGCCTGTTATCATTCAGGAGAATGACGTTTAATTTTCATGTATTTAC
>NW_012155852.1:48426-48749 GCF_000956105.1 Propithecus coquereli | reverse complement strand
CTGATATTGCCGTGATGACCAGGCAAAGCTGAGTGAGGGCCCAGGTGGACGTGGGCTTGCTCTGCCCCGTGCCTGCTCTAGTATGTGCTCTCCGTATATCTGTTTAGTACATTGGTGGAGGTGGGGAGGTTTGGGGGGTGGAGTTGCATCCCCAGATGTGCCACTCTCCCAGGTCCTACCCAACGGCTTAGGAGTCAAGGCCACTTCCACATGGGACACTGCAGTGAAAGGCAATGGCCTCAGTCGACTGCCACTTAAACAAGAGATGTACTGCTGACAGCTAAAGTGACACTGGGAAATTATACGCTTTTGCAAATTGAGAC
>NW_012155852.1:48065-48329 GCF_000956105.1 Propithecus coquereli | reverse complement strand
AGAGTAATTCCTCGTTATCTTTGATATTTTGCTAACACAGCAAGCACTGTATGATCTTCATAGCCAAGAGCAAAGGGTGTTTCTCAGGTTGCAAAAGCCAGCTGGCTGGGGCACAAGGCAGGATGGTGAACTGGTGTATGTGTGTGTCTGCGCGTTGTGCTAAGTGACTGGCAACAGCCGTGGTGTCTAATGAGGAGGACCACCCAGACTGTCCCGTGTGGATAAAGATAGAGGTGCTATTTATTAGCATGCTCCTTCTTGCCT
>NW_012155852.1:45575-46110 GCF_000956105.1 Propithecus coquereli | reverse complement strand
GCGATCCCCCCAGGACATCAAGCCTGTGCTTGGGGCAACAACAAAGGTAGTTTGTCAAAAACTGACACCAAACCTTCCATAGTTTTCCCTATGCAAATAAAGATGCATATTACTACTAAAATGGGATCACATTATGCATAACTTGATTTTAAAAAATATATTTATTTCAGAGACATATAATTCACATGCCATAAAATTCACCTTTTTAAAGTATATAATTCAGTGAGATTTTTCTTTTGCATAATCATAAAGTTTTGCAGACATCCCCACTATCTAATCCCAGAACATTTTTGCCGCCCCAGAAAGAAACCAGATGCCCATTAGCAGTCACTTGGCACCGCCTCATTTCCCTCTCGCCCAGCCCCTGGCAACCGCTAATCCACGTTCTATGTCCGTGGACTTGTCTATTATGGAAATTTCATGTAAAAAATAGTCACACAATATGTATCTTTTGTGCCTGGCATCTTTCGCTTGGCATATTTATAAGTTTTATCCACATTATAGCATGTTTTTTTCATGGCTGAATAATATTCCA
>NW_012155852.1:45181-45525 GCF_000956105.1 Propithecus coquereli | reverse complement strand
ATGTGGGTTTCCAGAAGCTTCATTTCAGCTACAACCTACGGCCTTGGGCAAGAACCCATGGACATCTCTGGGATTGTCACGTGCTTTTATGGCCGTTCGTTGCCCAATCCATCCTGATGCCAGCATTGGTCTGCCCAAGCTTGCCAAATGACATGGGGAAACAGAACACAGCTCTCCAGACACCGCAGCCTCCTCCCTGGCCTTTTCTAACCCCTCTGCCTTCCATCCTCACCCTGGACCAATGAACTGGCAATGCTACTGTGGACAAGATCGAGGTGTTTTGCCCTGTGATAAGGCTGGCGGTTAGAACACCTCCCCAGTGTGTCGAAGCAAGAGAAATGGCT
>NW_012155852.1:42712-43068 GCF_000956105.1 Propithecus coquereli | reverse complement strand
AGCTTAATCTCTTCTTTGATATTAGTCCAGATGTGGCCAGATATGAGAGTGACACAGCAGCATGCTAAGAGCAAGGACCCTGGAGCCTGAGTGCTGGGTTGGTATCCCAGATCAGCACTTCCTAGCTGTGTGTCCCTAGGCCAGGGACTTAACTATTCTGTGCTTCGGTTACACCGTGTCTAACGTAGGGATGTCGACAGTGCCTACCTCGTTGGACTGCTGCGGGGATGACATGGGATGTTTCTAAAGCACTTGGGACAATGCCTGGTACAGAGAAGTGTGGGAAAGGGATGGATAAAGGAAGGGGTGTTGTTACGGGTGCACTGGTAGAACATTCGAGGTGTGGTCAGGGCAGT
>NW_012155852.1:41926-42533 GCF_000956105.1 Propithecus coquereli | reverse complement strand
GAGTTGCTGTGTGAGCTGAGGCAACCCTTCCCGAGCTCTGGGCCTTAGTTTCCTCAGGACATGAAGCGAGGAACTGGGTTGGGACTACGGATTAGTTGGCTCAAGCTGCCAGAGCGAAATATCACAGCCTGGGTGACTTAAACAACAGAAATTAGTTTTCTCGCAGTTCTGGAGGCTGGAAGTCCAAGTTCAAGGTGCTGACAGGGTTGGGCCGCCACTGAGCCCTTCCTCCCTGGCTTGCAGGAGGCCACCCTCTTGCTGAGCGTTCACATGGTCACCCCACTGTGCACACGTGCTCCTGGCCTCTCTCTGGGTACAAATTTCCTCTTGATGGTAGGACACCAGCCAGACTGGATTAGGGTCCACTGCAGTGATCTTATTTTAATGTGATCACCTCTTTAAAGTCCCTGTCTCCAAATGTAGTCATGTTCTCAGCTACCGAGGTTTAGAGCTTCCCCATATGAATTTTGGCTGGACCCAGTTCAACCCATAGCAGACCACATGGGTCATTTGGCTAAGGAGCAAAGGAGCCTCAGTCTTTCCCCAGAAGCAAACCTGAGACAGGGATTGAAGCCCAAGTGCAGAAACAGTGGCGGGAGAGGGAAGG
>NW_012155852.1:40700-41077 GCF_000956105.1 Propithecus coquereli | reverse complement strand
CCTGGTCTATGTCTGGCTCCTGTGTCCAGAGCCAGGGGTCTCCCAGTCAGCCCTGACAGCCCAGGCCCTGTCTGGGTTCTGTCTTCTTCGAGGCAGGGAGACACTGTGGGGGAGAGGCCTGGAACTGCATGTAAGGGCGGAGTGAGAAAGGAACCAAGTGTGGACTGGAATGTACCTTTACCTCTGGTTACCCCTGACAATGCCATCCATTTCCATCTTTAGCAAGTCCTTGCAGGCTGCTTCCACTTCCTCAGTTTCCTCATCTGTAAAATGGGCATTCCAATGCCTACCTAGCAAGACTTTTCTAGGGTTAATTTGAAGGAACTGGAATGTATGTCTGGCACTTACACACTACATGAAACATCAAGTGAAACTGC
>NW_012155852.1:38329-40650 GCF_000956105.1 Propithecus coquereli | reverse complement strand
TTTTCTAGGGTTAATTTGAAGGAACTGGAATGCATGTCTGGCACTTAGCAAGTGCCCACTATGTACACACTACATGAAACATCAAGTGAAACTGCGCTTGTTCCCATTCTTGATTGTGCCTCCTGCCCATCCACCCACCTTTTCACCCTTGGTATTCTGGCCTCTGTCCACTTTACTCCTTGCCAGGCCCACTGATTTCTTCTCTGACGTTACTTTCCTCCTCTCTCCTGGGCTTCCGTGAGGCCTGGCGTTTTCCTGCCGAGACTCTGACGCGTGTTCTCAGTGTCGGCTGTAGCTGTCCCTGTTTTATCTTTAGTTCTTTCTCTGCTCTCTCACTCTGGCCTCTTCGATGAAGTCACCACATCCATGGCACACACCTCACCCTCTGGTGGATGGTCCTACCCTGCCCCTCACCCGACCTCCTTCCACTCCAAAGTGCCCACGTGCTGTGGGATCCTCTTGCCAGGATGTCTCCCTGACACCTACGCTGACCGTGTCTGAATTGGGACCCAGCCTCACAAGCCAGCTCTTGCATCTCCTTCCCTTCCATGGTCCCCACGTCTGGTCAGGGACCGAGTCCTTCAAAATTCCTTGTAGACATCACCATATTTCTTCATGCAATTTGTCTTATAATTATGAAACGGCATCTATGTTCAGTGCAGAAAACTTGGAAATTGCAAAGAAAACAAGTCACCTGCAATGCCACCCCATTGCCATGTCAATTAACATCCTTCCAGGGAACTTGATCTCAGCGTTATTTGTAATAATTAGCAACAACGACAAAAGAAAACAACCTCAATGTCCACAGAATAGGATTGGCCATTATAACATGAGACGTGGATACTGTTTTTAACCAGGTTTTGCGTAAGGAGTTTCTAATGTCATTGGATATTCTCCTGTGAGACCAAATCTGGATTATTCTTTTCTATTCTGGCCACACACGTTGAGGAAAGTGTTGAATGTTTGTCTGTAACCAAAGCAGCTCAGTGGGGAGGACAAGAGGCTAGAAACAATTTCCTGGGAAGGATGCTCAGAGAAATCGAGGTCACTGAGGCCAGACCGGACTTGGAGGGGGTGGCGTGATGAAGCGTCTGAAAGGCCACCTGCCCCAGGAGATCACATTGGGTCAGCTCGGTCTCATGGCAGGTGTAACCAGGGCTGACGGGGAAGCTGTAGGGACGTGGACGTCAGCTCAGGGGGGAAGAATTGTCTGCTCTGCAGAGTGGAGCAGCTGGGACTGTGTCCCCCAGTCTCTCTCCTCTGGATGTCCTGCTCTGAGCCACGGCAGAGTCCTCCCCACGCTTACGTGCCCTCCTCCAGAACACCTCCTGCTGCTCGTTTGTCTATGGAATAGAACCCCAGTGCTTAGCCTGGCACTGTAGTCCCTCCCTGACCCACAGTCTCTCGCCCCAGGGTCATTTCCACTCCCCGCAGCCTCCACCTGGTGCCCACGGGCCGCTCGCCCTTCCCGGGCAGGCTCTGCATTTTGCTGTCTCCAAGCCTCAGCACATTCTCTCATGTCTGCTTCACACCACTCCCTGCTTTCATCTCCCCTCGTTCAGTCCTCCTGCTGCAGGTCCCAGCCCCTCCATGCGCCACCAGCCAGATGGCCTCACCCCTCTTCTGCCTCCTGAAGCACCTCCCAGGTGCCTCTCCCAGGACACCACCACTGTCTTCCCAGATTTGGGCTCTAGTGTGTATGTGGCTCATTCTCCCTGCGAGGTTCTGTGGTCCTGGGAATAGGGGCCACCTCCTGTTCACCCTGTCACCCTGCATGTGGCTCCATGCAGGTTGTAATAGATGAATGTTCCAGAGGCTGCTCAGAGGGAGACCAAGTGACTTGTTTTCCCAGCAGCTCTCCTCCTTGCATTTATTTCTGACCGGGTGTTTTTCCACCTCCTGTTCCAATTTGCTCCTTAAAACCCCTCTGTGAGTTAGGAAGGACAGTGACCCTCACCCTTTTTTCACATAAGGAGAAACCGAGGCCTGGAGGACTTAGGTGACTTATTCAAGGTGACATGCCTAGAAAGTGGCAAAACCCACCTGGAATCCAGGTGAAGCCTTGCACCTCCGATGTGTCCTTATTTCCTCTCAATGTCCAGCAGGTCACCCGTCCTCACCTCCTCTGGTGGACACCGTGCATGGCAAGGTCCTGGGGAAGTACGTCCACCTGGAAGGAATCGCACAGCCTGTGGCCGAGTTCCTGGGAGTCCCCTTTGCCAAGCCTCCCCTCGGATCCCTGAGGTTTGCTCCGCCGCAGCCTGCTGAGCCGTGGAGCTCTGTGAAGAACACCACCTCCTACCCGCCCATGTAAGCCCGTG
>NW_012155852.1:37082-38279 GCF_000956105.1 Propithecus coquereli | reverse complement strand
TGGGACCCAGCCTCACAAGCCAGCTCTTGCATCTCCTTCCCTTCCACGGCCCCCACGTCTGGTCAGGGACCGAGTCCTTCAAAATTCCTTGTAGACATCACCATATTTCTTCATAAAATTTGTCTTATAATTATGAAACGGCATCTATGTTCAGTGCAGAAAACTTGGAAATTGCAAAGAAAACAAGTCACCTGCATTGCCACCCCATTGCCATGTCAATGAACAGCCTTCCAAGGAAGTTGATCTCAGCATTATTTGTAATAATTAGCAACAACGACAAAAGAAAACAACCTCAATGTCCACAGAATAGGATTGGCCATTATAACATGAGACGCGGATACTGTTTTTAAACAGGTTTTGTGTAAGGAGTTTCTAATGTCATTGGATATTCTCCTCTGAGACCAAATCTGGATTATTCTTTTCTGTTCTGGCCACACACGTTGAGGAAAGTGTTGAATGTTTGTCTGTAACCAAAGCAGCTCAGTGGGGAGGACAAGAGGCTAGAAACAATTTCCTGGGAAGGATGCTCAGAGAAATCCAGGTCACTGAGGCCAGACAGGACTCGGAGGGGGTGGCGTGATGAAGCATCTGAAAGGCCACCTGCCCCAGGAGATCACATTAGGTCAGCTCAGTCTCATGGCAGGTGGAACCAGGGCTGACGCGGAAGCTGCAGGGACGTGGACGTCAGCTCAGGGGGGAAGAATTGTCTGCTCTGCAGAGTGGAGCAGCCGGGACTGTGTCCCCCAGTCTCTCTCCTCTGGACGTCCTGCTCTGAGCCACAGCAGAGTCCTCCCCACGCTTACGTGCCTTCCTCCAGAACACCTCCTGCTGCTCGTTTGTCTATGGAATAAAACCCCAGTGCTTAGCCTGACACTGTAGTCCCTCCCTGACCTGCAGTCTCTAACCCCTGGGTCATTTTCCACTCCCCGTAGCCTCCACCTGGTGCCCACGGGCCGCTCGCCCTGCCCGGGCAGGCTCTGCATTTTGCTGTCTCCGAGCGTCGGCACATTCTCTCCTGTCTGCTTCACACCACTCCCTGCTTTCATCCCCCCTCGTTCAGTCCTCCTGCTGCAGGTCCCAGCCCCTCCATGCGCCACCAGCCAGATGGCCTCACCCCTCTTCTGCCTCCTGAAGCACCTCCCAGGTGCCTCTCCCAGGACACCACCACTGTCTTCCCAGATTTGGGCTCTAGTGTGT
>NW_012155852.1:31884-33482 GCF_000956105.1 Propithecus coquereli | reverse complement strand
TTGATTCAGCCGACTCTTGCCAATGTTTAGAGTTATTAAAATAATGATTTTTGGCTATTGGATTGCAAAATGATAGTGATAAATATTATTTTGCTTTTTATTTATATTTATCTGAGTACTAATAAGGTTGAACTATTTTTCTCTTTTTTGACATTTCAGTTTCTTTTTTACTGAATATTCTGCCCTTGTTCTTGGTGATCTGGGGACAAATCTCCCTGAATGGAAATCAGGAAGTCACTTTGCTGACTCTGATTCTGCTACTTGACAGCTGTGTCCTCCTGGCCCCTGAGTCCCTCCGTCCTCACGTGCACAGCATGGCTGCGATGCCACCTCCTGGGTACATTGAGATCTGGGAACGTTGCTTATAATGTACTCGGAAATGTACAGCCCTCATAGCATCGATCTTCCTGGCTATGTGGCCCTGGGCAGGTTCTCTAACCTCTCTGTCCCTCAGGTTTTCCATCTGTACAGTGGGGATAATAGTAGAACCTATGTCATGGGGCTGACATGAGGCTTAAAGACGTTAGTACATAAGTAGTACTTAAGACAGTGCCTGGCACACTTGGAAGACTCAATAAATATTACCAATTTTTATCTACATTGGATCTTTGGGACCTGTCATCAGGGCAACGAACAGAATTTGCTGAGGATGAGTTGATGGTAGAACCCTGGCATGTCAGAGCTGCAAGACCCTTCGAGAAATCACTCCCCTCACTTACACCTGGCAGATTGGGGTCCAGAGCAGAAAAGGAATTTACCCAACATTACTCAGCAAATGAGTGGCTGAGGCAGGACTAGAATGCAGATGTCCCACAAAGATTTCGCCCCTGACCTGTTGCAGCCCCTATATGTCTGCCATTTGAGTGACTTCTCATGGTGTGCAGAAGTCTCCTGTGGACTGGAACATGTTTACCTGGTGCAGGAACAGGGTCACCCTGCATGCCACCATCTGGAGCCCCTCAGACAGCAGGAAATGTCACCTCCCAGGGCGGGTCAGCATCTCTGCAGCCTCCTCTCCTTGAGCCAGGGCATCCCAAAGCCCCGGGAAGGGGAGAGGTGCCAAGGTCATCTCACTCTGCTTGGCCTTGAAAGGACTTAGGGAGTCCCAGGGCCCCACCTGGACCCCCAGATGCCTCCTCCCCCTTCCAGCGTCTCGAGTCTGGCAATGGCAAGTCCAATTACAGGCTGAAACTTCCCAGATCAAGGGTCGGCCCAGCCCCAGGAGACACCTTGCTCAGGTCTGTTTGGCCCTCAGAGGTTCCTCTTTCTCCCCTGCCCAGGTGCCCCCAGGACCCAGTGGCAGGGCAGGTGCTCTCCGACCTCTTTACCAACAGAAAGGAGAACATTGCTGTCAAGATGTCCGAAGACTGTCTTTACCTGAATATCTACACTCCTGCTGACTTGACCACGAAAAGCAGGCTGCCGGTAAGCCGTGGGGACCCCTGGCCCAGATGTGCCGGTTCCACAGCCACGGCGTCTTCTGGTGCAGATGGGAAGGGGTGAAGGCAGCTGGGGAGGGGGCAGCACGGCCAGGACTGCTCAGGGGCCGCAGGACTCGCACAGGAAACACAGGTTTCCACATGTCAGTTTCCCCTACT
>NW_012155852.1:31502-31834 GCF_000956105.1 Propithecus coquereli | reverse complement strand
GTCCAATTACAGGCTGAAACCTCCCAGATCAAGGGTCGGCCCAGCCCCAGGAGACACCTTGCTCAGGTCTCTTTGGACCTCAGAGGTTCCTCTTTCTCCCCTGCCCAGGTGCTCCCAGGACCCAGTGGCAGGGCAGCTGCTCTCCGACCTCTTTACCAACAGAAAGGAGAACATTGCTGTCAAGTTGTCTGAAGACTGTCTTTACCTGAATATTTACACTCCTGCTGACTTGACCAAGAAAAGCAGGCTGCCGGTAAGCCGTGGGGACCCCTGGCCCAGATGTGCCGGTTCCACAGCCACGGCGTCTTCTGGTGCAGATGGGAAGGGGTGAA
>NW_012155852.1:28356-30326 GCF_000956105.1 Propithecus coquereli | reverse complement strand
GGCGGGGCCTCAACCTATGATGGCCTGGCCCTCTCTGCCCATGAAAACGTGGTGGTGGTGACCATTCAGTACCGTCTGGGCATCTGGGGATTCTTCAGGTAAGTTTCTGGGCTCTCCTCCCTGCACTCTGGTCCCAAAGTGAGGGTACTAGGACCCAGCGCTGGTCATGCCAGCCCTCAGGGGACCTTTGCTAAGTTCCTTATAAAAAGCATCCCAGTCTCTTCATGATCGGACCCCCCTTACCTTCTCATGACCCAGCCACACTTGTTCACTTGCTGCTGAGCTTTTTCACGTGCTCTTCGCTCCGCCTGGAATGCCTGCTCTACCCGGCAAACTCCTATTCATCCTGCAAGGCCCAGTGCACATGTTGCCTCCTCTGACGTACTCATCTCCTTGTCACCTGTGCTTCCCCAGCACGTTCCACATTCCTCCATCCAGCCATTAGATGCAGCACAGCGGTGAAAGGTTCACACGTCTTCCTTCTCTTGGGAAAGGAAGGGAGGGGCAGGCCCACGGAGGGACCTGGGTGAAGGCTTGTGGGGGAAGGAGGGTGGCTGGAGATGGGAGGTTGTCGGAGCCTCTGAGCCCAGTAAGCCACCCTCCCTGGAGGGGTGTCAGGGTCCACTTACCCCATATCCTGCTTAAAATATGGGACATTCAGCACTCAAGGCTAGAGGCTTCTCTGGGGGGACAGGGAGCAGGATTATTGTCAAAGCCACTCACTTGGTCACTCTACGACTTTTGTGCTGTGGCTGATGCACACAGCAGCCAGAGAGATCAGATCAGGCATAGATTGAGTCCTGTGATTCCTCTGCACAAACCTGGAGGGGCTTCCCACGTGACCTGGGATGACAGGCAACGTGCTTCCCCAGGCCCACAGGGCCTTCTCCAGCTGTACCTCCTATGTGCACACAGTGCTGACTGGGCCCCAGGGCCTTTGCACGTGCTGTTTCTTCTGCCTGAAATTGTCTTCTTTGGATATTGGCAAGGCTCACGTGCTCGTTTCATTCAGGCTTCTACTCAAATGCCACAGCGTCCGAGAGGCCTTCCCTGGTCACGTGATCTGAAGTAGCAACCATGGCCCCACCCCTGCCTTTTCCCTCACCCCATTTTATTTTCCCTCGACACACTTTCACTCCCTGATATTTTATTCTATATTTATCTGTTTATTTGTTTGTAGACTGTACTGAGAGCTTACTGTAGTCAGAGATTTCTCTGTTTTGTTCTCAGTTGTGCTCTAGTTCCTAGGACAGCGTTGGGAACTGCTGTGCCTACCAGTGGGTCATCCTGGGCGAGTCACTGAGCTGTCACCTTCCTTGAGACTCCACATGGAGCAGATGCTCAGTAAATCCTGTCCGGACGAGTGAATGTAGAGCCCTACAGCAGCACATGCTGGGGAACGGAAGGCAGGGGAAGACCCCTGCGTCAGGGGTGTGGAAGCCCAGCCTATTCCGGAAGGCTCACCGAGAGCCCCCAGCCCCGTCACTAGTCCTGACAGCCCTGCCTTGGCATCTGTGCTGCCCTCCCCAACCTGTCCTCTTACAGCACAGGGGACGAACACAGCCGGGGGAACTGGGGTCACTTGGACCAGGTGGCCGCGCTGCGCTGGGTGCAGGACAACATCGCCAACTTTGGAGGGAACCCAGGCTCTGTGACCATCTTTGGAGAGTCGGCGGGAGGTGAAAGTGTCTCTGTTCTTGTAAGTGTTCCTGGCACCAGGCCCCATCCCCAGGCTGATGTGGCAGCTGATGGGACCTCTTGGAGACCAGCCCACCCAGCCATGGGGACTTTTGCTTACAAGGCCTGGACTGGGGACAGACCCCACTCACTGCCCAGCATCAGGCAGTGGAGAGCTAATGTACAAACTCTCCTTGGCCCCCACAAAGCTCAGAGCTCAGCCTTATGTCCTGGGGCCATAAGAATCTCTGGCCCCAGCCTGCACTGGTGACTGTCCTCCTCTGCCAACTTGG
>NW_012155852.1:22897-25551 GCF_000956105.1 Propithecus coquereli | reverse complement strand
GGGCAGGCTTGAGTCAAGGAAGGGAATTTATTTTCCAAGGGAGCAGAGGTGGCAGGGGTGAGGCTGGGCTTTGTGAACAAACAGGAGCCAGAAATTGCAAAGCGAAGGGAATCCAGGTCTCTCTGACTCTTGCTCTTCTCTCCCCCTCCCTCCCTCTTCTCCTCTTTTTCCTCCTCCTGTTGGTTCGTTCACCAAGTAAGTTCTGAGCAGGGATTCTGCAGCAGACACCGTCCAGGCTCTGGGACCCTGCGCACTCCCCATGGCCCTGCCACCACGGAGCCCACCTTGGGTCCCTCAGCGCCTTCCTCTCTGGCCCAGCTTTGCTGTCAGTTCCTGGGACCAGCCCATCTGGCCCGGGCTTGGGAACTCCCCTGTGGTTCCAGAAAGTAGTCAGGTTTTCTTCTGTTTGGAAAACACTCATGTCTACACTTGCAGCTCTCCACCCCCATCCCAGGCCACTTAGGAGAGAGGCTCAGGGCCCTGGCTTTGCTGAGATGCCCCCCTTGGTTCATCAAACGCAGCCTCTCAGAAAAGTCAGGACAGGCTCAGGGAGCCTCTCCTTCAGGAGGGTTTTCTTCTTACTTTTTTTGAGATGAGAAGAGGTTCTGGGTTGGGGTCAGGGGTTCTCCATGCATTAATGGCTGCCTGGGCAGCTTGCTAGGGACATGAGAGGACCAGTCTGGTCTTAGGTAAGTATCACCTTTTAGCTAAGAATGATTTTTCTTTAATTTTTAATCAATGGAAACCAAACAAAAGAAAAATAATATTTCATAATCCATGAAAATGATGTGAAGGTCAAATTTCAGTGTCTGTAAATAGAGTTTTATTGCAGCACAGCGACACCCATTTATTTCACTCCGACAGCAGAGTTTAGAAATTGCGACATAGACCATGTGGCCCACAAAAGCGCAGATGTTTTCTGTTTGTCCCTTTGATGCAAACGTCTGAGCCCTGCCCTGGAGAGTCGCGTCTGGCTGGTGCTCAGGACTCCAGCACGTGACTGTGCAGGTGGAAACTCTTGGCTGTGCCGCAGACGCCGCACTCGCTGAGAAGCACCATCCACGCTCAGGATGGGCGCGCGCTGCTTGCCTTTACGCTCCCATTTAAGTCCCATTCGGTACTTTCTGAAGTTCCTTGGTGCGAATCACCTCACCCAGGCCTCCTGCAGTTCGGCACGTGTTTCAGTGTGTGGGAGACTCAGCAGCGTCCTACGCTCTGCCCATGCTCGTAAGGTGGGTGAGATCATCATTGTGCCCATTGAAGGGTGGAGAAACTGAGGCACAAAGAATGCAAGTGGTTTTCCTGAGGCCAAGTGGCCAGTACATGCAGGGGCTGGGCTTGGAAACCAGACAGTGGTACTGGGGTCCATGCTCTTACACCCCCCACACTACCTCCTCTCTTGAGACACTCAACTTTGAGATCATTGCACCCATTTTAACAAAGACAAGGTAACAGACAGAGGGAGTGTGTAATTATGACTCATGTCACAACTCAGATCAGGCACAGAGGCAGCACTCTGTGGGCCCAGAACCCACCCGTCTGATCTAGAGTACTTTCTGCTCCCCCTGCGGCCTCACACACTGGGCTGGGGACAGAACATATCTTCTACCTTGACAGAGGGAAGGGACATTACTCTTGAGCGCTTGCTGCCTGTGGTCTTTGCAGAAAGTTGCCGTCACTGCTGGGTGTAAAACCACCACCTCGGCTGTCATGGTTCACTGCCTGCGCCAGAAAACAGAGGAGGAGCTCTTGGAGGCCACCCTGAAAATGGTAGGTGGGTCCCTGCTAGTGTCCCCAGCCTGTAGCTATGGCACCAGGCCTCATCTTTGCAGCTGTCCTCTTGGGACAGTTTTTCACCTCTCAGGAGTTTCTGGATCTGAATGGGGAATTTTCTTTTCGTTTTTTATCGCATACCTCAGATATCACAAGTCCAAAAATAACATGGTGAAAAATTACATAATAATCCTTCAGTTTTATCAAAACTTATGATTTTTCCATTCTTGTTTTCAGATGTATTTGTAAGAAATTAAACATTATATATTCCCAGGGTAGCCACCATCTTGAATTTGAGGGATGCAGATATTAAGCATAGAAATTTCAGAACGATGTCACAATTTATCTTGGTTGATTTAGAAACTATGTCAATTATAACGCAATGGTGTCCCAATTTTCTAGATGTTCTGAAACTCTGCCTCAATTGTGAATCTAGGATAGCTATCCATCCACCCATGCATTCATCTACCATCTTATTATCCACTTGTCCATCCACTAATCCATCCAATTCATTGTTGTCCTTTCATCAAGCTAGTATCAATCCATCCATGACTCTTCATTCATCTATTTTCAACTCATCCATCATCAATGCTCCATCCAGTCACCTTGTATGTTCTCTCCATCATCCATTCCTCCAAAATCCATGGTCCATCCGTCACCTACCTGCTGGGTATCATCCATCTATCCATGTATCCATCCAGTTTACCCAGACTGCATGCGTTGGCCAACTCCATCCATCCATCTATCCATTCATGCTAAGAGTATGGGGCGGGTGGGGAGAGTGTTAGGGGAGGCGATACAGACATTACTTGGACATAGTCCTTGCTCACAAGAAACTACCCAAGGAGAAACACACCCATATACTTAGTAGGTTGCATATG
>NW_012155852.1:20853-21252 GCF_000956105.1 Propithecus coquereli | reverse complement strand
CATAATTCCTCATGTGTATGGAGCTGAGGCCCAGAGAGGGGCAGTGACTTGCCTGGGGTAACACAGCCAGGGGACCAGACGCAGGACTGGAACCCAATCCCCGGACTCACGGTCCAGTGCTCCCAGGCATCAAATATGAGACTCCCGGGCTCACCCACCCCCCTTCTTATTCACATTTCCTCTGCCCAACACGACCCTGAGGGAGGAGGCGGGACTGGAGCCTCCACTGCGCGGAGGCAGAGGTCACAGGAGCCTTCCCTGAGGGGTACAGATCCCCTGGGAGGCCACAGGTTCATCTCTACAGGGGGAGCCTGGGACCTCGGGCCTGAGGACACCCCTCCTCCCAGCACACAGGACACGCCAATAGTGTCCCCCCAACAGGTTGCCAGGGTCTGGTGA
>NW_012155852.1:17602-19393 GCF_000956105.1 Propithecus coquereli | reverse complement strand
AACAGGACGGCACCCCCGGAACGAGGGGAGGAAGCTGCCCCCCACACCTGAGGCCAGTGTGGACGGTGGGAGAATCCGCCGTGTGTGCTGGGCTGCGGCAAGGGTGGAAAAGCAGCCACATTTGTGGACTCATGACATGATGAAGGATTTTGTAGAAAGCACAGCGGACGGCGCCGCTGTGGGGTGAAAGCAAAAAATATTTCCAGTGATGTTACTCAGGGCCAGGAAAATGAAGGCTTTCCTGGGTGGTGTTTATTACAAATAAATGCTCCATAGAACAATCCTTTAAAGAAATATGTTACATAAAAAGGCTTTAAACAGAAACTCACGCACAAAATAAAGTTAATACACTGTGAGCAGAGGCTCCCAGGACCTGCCCTGCGTTCCCCCTTCCAGCGGCGACTCAGCGTTCGCGCATCCGGCACTCAGCGCAGCTCTGCGTGACACCACCCGGCTGCCGTGAATGACCAGGGTCTCCCGCAGACAGACTTACAGAACACACGCATACTTCAGACTGAAATATATAACACTGATACATGTTATGTAACACATGCGTTTTGATTTGAGTCAAGATTTGCCACTTTCCCACTGCCAGCCCCTGGTTGAAGTTCTGCCCTCTGGGGTCACACAGACGTTGCCCGCTTTGTTAGGAGCTTCTGGGGCCACTGCCTGGGGCCACACAGGTCCATGTGCTGCCCTCACCCTCAGACAGGCAGAGCGGGCACGGGGGTGTTGCCTCGGGAGGGGGAGGCTCAGACGCTGCCCTGCTCTCTTCCCCAGAGTCACCCCTTCGTGCCCACGGTGCTGGATGGCGTTCTGCTGCCCAAAACCCCCGAAGAGATTCTGGCCGAGAAGAGTTTCAACACCGTCCCCTACATCGTCGGCGTGAACAAGCAAGAGTTTGGCTGGATCCTCCCAACGGTGAGCACGTGCAGCCTCTTAGACTCTCCGCTCTCCCCGTCAGCCCTCCCAGCTCTGGTCACAGGCGTCCGACCTTCTCCAAGCCCTGGTCTGAGTCTAGGTCAGCTGTCCCCTCCCTCACATGATGTCATTTCCATGGAAACCTTCTCTGGGATGGCCCAGCTGTGACCGGGGTGGCACAGCCATGGGAACCCCTCTCCCCAAAACCCTTTGATCCTCTTGCAATGGAAGAATCCTGCGGTGTCCGTGCTGGGAGGGCCTGTGGAGGTAACGGTTGTGCAGATGGAAACGGAGGAGCCTGGAACGGGGAGGGAGCTCGGGAGTTGAGACGAGTCAGGCCTGGGCGGCGGCTTCTCACCTTGGGCCTGGTGCGCAGTTTCCCATGTATCTCCACACACGCTCTCAGTCGTCTCTCTGGAGAGATTCAGAGCGAGTTGGTTCTCCTTGAGTTAAGATTGAATGTAAACGCGCAGAAAGACTTTCCTTCTCGTCCAACATAGACAAAGCCAACCCCAGTTAGAGCCGTAGGACAGGTTTTATTCAGTAACATGACTACAGTAGGGAGTTGTCCAGTGTGGACGGGCCCCGAATCCCTGAAACAAAGGCTGGGGCTGTCCTAAAGCCCGGCTGTGCTGAGGGAAAGCCCTGTGGGGTGCGGAGTTGGGGTGGTTAGTCCGTGAGGCTCCACCACCTGGATGTGTGAGTCCCCCTCATCTGGAGGAGAAGCAGGAGGCCGTGGTGTAGACTGAAGTGAGGCCCTCGCTGAAGTGGGGTGGGAATCTTTGCACAGGACTGGGAGGGAGACCCAGGGTTGCCTCCCTGAAGGTTTGCACTTAATAGAGAGGCCTCTCAGGCCCTGGAGGAAGCAGT
>NW_012155852.1:14938-15929 GCF_000956105.1 Propithecus coquereli | reverse complement strand
TACTTGGTGTCCCATCTGTGATTCTGGCCCAAAGCCACAGAGGTGAGTCCTAGAGGCTAGACGGGAGAGGAACACAGACCCCCACCAGCTCCAGTGTCTGACCTGCCCACCTCCCAGCATAGGCAGATGTGGACACTGCCGGGGGGCAGGCCTCACAGGCAAGTTCCGTATGGCATAGGGTGTGGCGCTGTCCTATTTGGGTTTCTGCCTGCAGCAGACTCTGAGAAAATGATCCAGGCGCATGCAGTTTATTTGTCAGGTAATGGTAGAAAACACCAGCAGGGAGGTGGGGAAGTGTCAGAGGGAAGAGATGAAAGACAATCCGTGACGCGTTGCCCAGCAAGTGTCCACTGTGCACAGCTGGAGCTGGGAGCCCTGGAAACAAGCAGAGGACACGGCTCAGGGTTGTCCCCTCTCAGCAGGGGGAGCTGGGGTATTCATCCACCAGTTCTCAGTTGTCATTGGTTGAAGGCTGTTCCATTGAGTTGTTGACTCCCTGGCACTTTGACCTGCTGCACACATGGGCCGAGAAGTCCCTGGAGGGTTGATAAAGGCCTTGGGCAAAGAGTTAGTGATACTTGAGGTAAAAATCAGGCTGGCAGGCCCAGAAATAGGGCATGTGGGTGATGTGGGCGAGGCACCAACAGCATCTGCTACAAGGGCTTCCTACCTGCGGTGATGGTGGGATGTGGGGCTAGAGGACAAATATTGGAAGACGAGTCTCAGAAGGTTTCCAAGGTCACAGGTAGCTGCAGACTAGTTTGTTAACTAGTGGAGCTGGGGGAACAGTAGGAGACAAGCACTGGATCAAGACGGTTTTCCAGGACTAAGAAGGCCAGATGGAGGGAGGAATAGCAGGTGTGGGAGGTCTGGAGAATGTCAGTGTCTGTTCCCATGGGCTTTTGTCCATCCTGGTGTGTGCTGGAATGGACAAGCAGAGGGCCAGGGTGGGGTCCCCTCTGTACTTTCTGACACTGGCCTGAGGCAGTGT
>NW_012155852.1:12977-13255 GCF_000956105.1 Propithecus coquereli | reverse complement strand
CAGTGTGTGTCTATCTGTTCTTCTGTCTGTCTCTTTATCAAGAACACACGTCATTAACTTTAAATTATTTAATAACATAATATTTTAGAGAAAACCTTTCACAAATGCCTTCAATACTTTAACTCTCAGCACTAATGGATGACTGTGACCCACCTCATGGCTGTTCATGACACCAGTGCCTCTGGGCATGTCCCAGTAGGTGATTCCTTAGGACCTTTGCAGCTCTGTTATTTTTCAGACCATGAGAATGTGGCTGTGTGCAGGAGATTGAGAAAAGT
>NW_012155852.1:0-302 GCF_000956105.1 Propithecus coquereli | reverse complement strand
GACACATCACTTGTAAGGGTTTTGAAAGCGCTGTACCAAGTAAGGGGGGAATAGTTAGAGACCAGACATATGTTTCTTATAATGTCAGGTTCACCATTTGGGTCACTCTGGCCAGAGACCAGGAACTGCAAACAATATACAACACAAAAGATGCTGGCACATTGCTAGAATCCCATTCAGTCATTAATAATTAGTTCAGTTTGTCACCATGTGGTAAGAAAAGGTCTCCCAGGGCGAGACCACTCAGCTTTGTTGGCTTCCATCAGAGGTTTTGATAGATTCCAAAAGCAGGACTGGCCTCT
>NW_012155851.1:12410-12932 GCF_000956105.1 Propithecus coquereli | reverse complement strand
CATTTTATACATTTAAAAAATTATGTATAAGAGGTTCAGTGATGCCCAAAATCACAGAGCAGAGTTCATTAATGTTTAACCTAATGTTTAACTCAAAGGCCAAACTCTAAATGACTATGTTATACAACCTATATTTTTCTACCTCTGACCCATCCTATATTGTCTGGCATATTCCACGATTCAGTTTGTGAATAACCCCCTTTATGAAGACTCTATTAAAATATAGCTATGTTATATTATGAAATAAATTGACCATACCTCTTTATATCATCTCGCTGTATTTTAAACCACTTTTGGTTTTCAAAACTTCAATTTATGAGCTTTGTTTTCCTATGCATAAGTCATCAAAATTCTGTGGTAAATGAGAATAAATAAAATAAATGATATGTAAGTTGCTAAGCTGAAAATATCATGGCAAAGATTGTCCTTTCTCCTAAGGTAATGCTGTTCCTCCCTTTGAAATATTAAAATTTCCTTTCTTATATGAAATTATGAAGTAATTTTAAATATCCTTAGAAAAAT
>NW_012155851.1:734-2054 GCF_000956105.1 Propithecus coquereli | reverse complement strand
TGCATCCCTGGAATAAAGCCCACCTCGTCATGGTGAATTATTTTTTTGATGTGCTGCTGAATTCTATTTGCTAAAATTTTGTTGAGGATTTTTGCGTCTATATTCATGAGGAATATTGGTCTGAAGTTTTCTTTTTTTGTTATGTCCTTTCCTGGCTTTGGTATCAAGGTGATATTGGCTTCACAGAATGAGTTAGGAAGAATACCATCTTTTTCAATATTGTGGAATAATTTCTGTAGTGTAGGTGTGAGTTCTTCTTTGAATGTTTACTAAAACTCTGAAGTGTAGGCATCTGGTCTGGGACTTTTACATTTTGGGAGGTTTTTGATTGCTGCTCCAATTTCTGAGCTTGAGATTCTTCTATTCAGATATTCTGTTACCTCCGGGGTGAACTTAGGGAGGTTGTATGTTTCCATGAGTTTGTCCATTTCCTCCTTGTTACACAGTTTTTGGGCATATAGGTTTTTGTAGTAATCAAAAATAATGTTTTGTATTTCCATGGCGTCTGTTGTGACCTCTCCTTTTTCATTTTTGATAGAGTTTATTAGAGACATTTCCCTTTGGATTATAGTCAATCTAGCAAGAGGGGTGTCAATTTTGTTTATCTTTTCAAAAAACCAGCTTTTGGTTTTGTTGATCTTCCATGTAGTTCTCTTGTTCTCAATCTCATTTAGTTCTGCTTTGATCTTAGTTATTTCTTTTCTTCTACTTGGATTGGGATCAGTTTGTACTTTCTTTTCCAAATCCTTGATTCTATTTATTAAGTTGTCAATTTCTAAACTTTCTGTTTTTTGGATATGAGCATTATTGCTATTAGTTTTCCTCTCAGAAATGCTTTTGCTGTATCTCACAGGTTTTGATAGCTTGTTTCTCCGCTATCATTTAGTTCGAAGAAGTTCTTGATTTCCCTCTGTATTTCCTCCTTGACCCAGTAATTAGTCAACAATAGATTGTTTAATTTCCATGACTTTGTGAGGTGGCAAGTATTTCTGTTGGAATTGAAGTCTAATTTTATACCACTGTGGTCTGAGAGAGTACGCAGTATAATTTCCATTTTTCCTAATTTGTTGAGGTCTGATTTGTGGCCTAGTATGTGGTCAATTTTGGAGAAAGTTCCGTGGGCTGATTGAAGAATGTAAATTCGGCTTTATTTGGGTGGAATGTTCTCTAGAGATCTGTCAGACCCTTTTGTTCAAGAGCTCTGTGTAAGTCCATTATTTCTTTGCTTATTTTCTGTTTTGAAGATCTGTCCAGTTCTTTCAGTGGAGTGTTGAAGTCCCTTGTTACTATGGTGATATTGTTTATCATGCTATTTAGATC
>NW_012155851.1:0-684 GCF_000956105.1 Propithecus coquereli | reverse complement strand
ATATTGATTCTGCCAACCCATGAGCAAGGTAGGTTTTCCCATCTGTTTATATCTTCTACAATTTCTTTTTTTAGTGTTTCATAGTTCTTTCTGTATAAATCTCTCACATCTTTCATTAAATATATTCCTAGGTATTTAATTTTCTTTAAGGCTATTGTAAAAGGAATTGCATTTTTGATTTGAACTTCGGCTTGACTGTTCTTGGCATATGTGAATGCCACAGATTTGTGTGTATTGATTTTGATTCCTGAGACTTTGCTGAATTCATTCATCAGTTCTAGGAGTCTCTTATATGAGTCCTTGGGGTTTTCTAGACATAATATCATATCATCAGCAAAGTGCGAGAGTTTGATCTCATCTATCCCCATTTGGACACTGTTAATACCCCTCTCTTGCCTAATTGCTGTGGCGAGGATTTCGAGCACTATGTTGAATAGAAGTGGAGATAGAGGGCAGCTTTGTCTGGTTCCGGTTCTAAGTGGGAATGGTTTCAATTTTTCCCCATTCAATATGATATTGGCAGTGAGTTTGTCATAAATGGACTTGATAATTTTAAGAAATAAGATGTCTATGCCTATTTTGATGAGAATTTCTATCATTAAGGTGTGTTGGACTTTGTCAAATGCTTTTTCTGCATCTATCGAAAAAATCATATGATCTTTGTTCTTGCTTTTATTTATGTGG
>NW_012155850.1:18563-19030 GCF_000956105.1 Propithecus coquereli | reverse complement strand
ATAACAAGAATCTATCTAGAACTTAAAAAAATCAAACAATGCCATCAATAAATGGGAAAATGAAATGAACAGAAACTTTTCAAAAGAAGACAGAATAATGGCCAGCAAACATATAAAAACATGCTTAACATCTCTAATCATCAGAGAAATGCAAATCAAAACCACAATGAGATATCACCTAACCCCAGTGAGATTGGCCTCTATCAAAAAATCACAAAACAACAAAATCTGGTGAGGACATGGAGAGACAGGAACACTCTTACATTGCTGGTGGGACTGCAAATTAGTGCAACCTCTGCGGAAAAGAATTTGGAGATACTTCAAAGAGCTAAAAACAGAAATACCATTTGATCCAGCAATAGCACTATTACCACCCAAAAGAGCAAAAGATATTCTATAATAAAGACATCTGCACCCGAATGTTTATGGCAGCACAATTCACTATTGCAAGGATGTGGAAACAACCC
>NW_012155850.1:12929-13692 GCF_000956105.1 Propithecus coquereli | reverse complement strand
GGAGGGAGAAAGGGATTTGGAAGGGAGGGAGGGGAAGGGAGGGAGGGGAAGAAAACCTAAATTTCTTTTCAGTTGCTTAACGAAAGAACTTCTTTTGGAAAGCTATAGTCTCCATACAGAAAACAAGTTTTAACTATCAAATGTTAAAATCTAAATGCTTTCCAGATTTGACACTGGATTTTTCTAAACTCTCACACTGCCCTCTCTGAAACCAGGAGAGGTTAAACTCTGAAAACAAATAGTTGAGGAAAGAAATACTGAATTTCGGCCGTGTGACTGTTCACTTGTTTAACTACACACAAAAATCAAAGCAGTTTCCATCCTTAAAAATAGCAAAAGAAAGGTCAAGTATCTTTGCTATTTGGTCTATTTGCTTGGGAAGTTTGTCATCAGGGGAAATAGTATTTGACTGGAAGAAGGGAATAAATATTCAAAGAATGTGGTAAACAGAAACATCATTCTATTATCACATCTGTGCTGACTGAAATAATGGGAGGAGGGAGAAATAAAAGAGAAATGGAAGGAGGAAGAGAGGGAAAAAAGGAGGAGAAAAGAGAAAGAGAAAATATGAGAATAAGAATGAAAATGTTTGGACCGAGCAATGTGCTCGAGTTTGCTGCGTACCCTAAAAATATTCATGGTGAAAGAGCGCCCTCCGCTGGTCACATGCAGGAAATTCAAGAACTTCTCTTCCTTACCAAAATCAAATTTAAACTTCAAAGATGGATGAATTACTATATTGGAAAAGAACTGCATTCAACAT
>NW_012155850.1:0-1694 GCF_000956105.1 Propithecus coquereli | reverse complement strand
AAGGAAGGAAGGGAGGAAGGGATTTCAAAGGGAGGGAAAGGAAGGGAGGAAGGGGAAGAGAGGGAGGGAGAAAGGGATTTGGAAGGGAGGGAGGGGAAGGGAGGGAGGGGAAGAAAACCTAAATTTCTTTTCAGTTGCTTAACAAAAGAACTTCTTCTGGAAAGCTATAGTCTCCATACAGAAAATAAGTTTTAACTATGAAATGTCAAAATCTAAATGCTTTCCAGATTTGACACTGGATTTTTCTAAACTCTCACACTGCCCTCTCTGAAGCCAGGAGAGGTTAAACTCTGAAAACAAATAGTTGAGGAAAAAAATACTGAATTTCGGCCGTGTGACTGTTCACCTGTTTAACTACACACAAAAATGAAAGCAGTTTCCATCCTTAAAAATAGCAAAAAGAAGGTCAAGTATCTTTGCTATTTGGTCTATTTGCTTGGGAAGTTTGTCATCAGGGGAAATAGTATTTGACAGGAAGAGGCGAATAAATATTCAAAGAATGTGATAAACAGAAACATCATTTTCCTATTATCACATCTGTGCTGACTGAAATAATGGGAGGAGGGAGAAATAAAAGAGAAAGAGAAGGAGGAAGAGAGGGAGGAAAAGAAGGAGAAACGAGAAAGAGAAAATACGAGAATAAGGATGAAAATGTTTGGACCGAGCAATGTGCTCGAGTTTGCTGCGTACCCTAAAAATATTCGTGGTGAAAGAGCGCCCTCCGCTGGTCACACGCAGGAAATTCAAGAACTTCTCTTCCTTACCAAAATCAAATTTAAACTTCAAAGATGGATGAATTACTATATTGGAAAAGAACTGCATTCAACATTTAACAAATCTGCTCTTGTGAGCTAAAATTAACTCCATAACGTAGAAAACTCAACTAAAAGTCAGTGCTCTAAAGGTGATGAGTTCCAGCAAAATCCAATGAAAAATTAGGATAGGATCTTACTCACATTCAAGCCATTCTCCTTCACAGTGATTTTCTTCCCTAGTAAAATTACATAGTCAGCTGAAAATTATCTTCTTAGTGTGAAAAAACTTTCCCACAACAGTCACTATTGCTTGCTTGGGCTCCATTCGGAGCCAGATAGACCTAGGTTTGAATGCTGGATTTATACATCTGTGTAACTTCGGGCCAGGACTCAACAGTCTGTTTTTCCAACTGTAAAACAGGCAGACACCTACTCTCAGGGTTTATTTATCCACAGATTCAGTGAGAGCATATGTGAGGCACTAAGTATGTAGGAAAAACTCAAGAAGGGTCAGACCCCTTCCTGTGTGGGTTGCTATCTCTGAGTACAGTATAGCTCACGGTTAATTGAATTGCATGTCCACTAGTTGTGTACTTGTGTATTAGTTCTTTGGTTTTTATGTTTTACTCTTTTAAAACACTGAAGCTAATTATTTTTTATAATTTTTATTGCAGTAAAATATATGTGACATAAAATTTTCCATTTTAACCATTTGCAAATGCATGTTTCAGTGACATCAGTTACATTCAAAATGTAGCACAACCATCGCCACTATTCAACTATCGCCACTGTTCAACTATCGCCACTATTCAAGTATCGCCACTGTTCAACTATCGCCACTATTCAAGTATCTGTTTTGAGTCCCTGCTTTTAATTATTCGGGGTATATACCTAGAAGTGGGATTGCTAGATCATATGGTAAATTTTGTTTAATTTTTT
>NW_012155849.1:12903-13226 GCF_000956105.1 Propithecus coquereli | reverse complement strand
CCCAATCATGTCAGAAAGCTGAATAAAACAATCTACAGTAGGGGGCAGCATAAGCTAGGGATTTCTTTATTAAAGGATTCTCATTCTTTTTCCTCCAAAAATTTTTCAGTATTAATCTATACATTTTAATGACTACAATCAACAGATTTTGGAACTGGAAGGGAGCATCAAAGATTATTTTTTCTACATTCTAATATAAAAGTGAAGAAACTGGAAGAGGCCCAGGTCGTTTGTCCAAATATACACTGGTAATTAATTAGTAATATACTCAGAACTAAAAGTACAGATCTCTGCTTTTATTTGAGTTTCCTCACCACCACACC
>NW_012155849.1:11676-12853 GCF_000956105.1 Propithecus coquereli | reverse complement strand
CCCAATCATGTCAGAAAGCTGAATAAAACAATCTACAGTAGGGGGCAGCATAAGCTAGGGATTTCTTTATTAAAGGATTCTCATTCTTTTTCCTCTAAGAATTTTTCAGTATTAATCTATACATTTTAATGACTACAATCAACAGATTTTGGAACTGGAAGGGAGCATCAAGGATTATTTTTTCTACATTCTAATATAAAAGTGAAGAAACTGGAAGAGGCCCAGGTAGTTTGTCCAAATATACACTGGTAATTAATTAGTAATATACTCAGAACTAAAAGTACAGATCTCTGCTTTTATTTGAGTTTCCTCACCACCACACCAAAAATTTAGCAAAGATTTTGAAAATTGAATGAAATATATTTTATAACATTGATATTTTAAGCAATAAAAAAACCTAGTTTCAAATTATTCTAATGTTCAACATCATTTTTAAGCACATACTCATAGATTTTAACTCAATAAACCAGTTTGATTTCATAGAAGTCTTCCAAGTATAAAGGAGAAACTAAATCATTATGTTATAAAACAGTAACAACAAAAACATTTAAAACGTTTATGTGACAGGTAAATCTCCGTTCACGTGTAACGATTCATACATTGATACTAGTGCACCTTCTGCAGTCACCACTCACATCTGAGTTCAGTTTCTCTATCAAAATATGTATATTTAGATTTTTTTTTCTGTGAAAAGCTATTAACTGATAGACTTTTCTGCTTTGAAGAAACGTAATTGTTAGTTAAATTTGTTAGATGAGCACAGACAGCATCAAGCCATAACCTGAACATGGAAAGGGAAATATGGCTAATGGACAAGAAACACAACTCTGACCAGATGTAACCTAGCCTTCCTGCTGACCTGACAGATGTCATGGAATAGATGACATGGCTGGGGATGTGGAAATATTTTATTCATAGGTCTGGCAACTCAGATGACAGCTATGAAGATTATTCCTGGCCATTCTCAGGGTCCATTTTGTCCCCTAAAATTGCTTCGTTATTTCTATTTTTCTAATAGTTACATTTCTATTTTCTCCATGTTTTCTCTATGTATCTCTCTTCATTCTATATAGCTTTATGTGTTTCTGCTTATTAAATGTTCATGCTACCTGTTTGAGATATGGTCACAGGTCCTGTCTGGACATGGAAATCAGGGAGAGATTTTACTGTTTTCTTC
>NW_012155849.1:0-1731 GCF_000956105.1 Propithecus coquereli | reverse complement strand
AAAACAAGAACAAACCAAGCACACAGTTAGCAGAAGACAAGAAATAACAAAGATCAGAGTAGAACTAAATGAAACTGAAACTAAAAATACATAAAAAGTATCAATAAAATGAAAATTTCATTCTTCTAAAAAAATAAGTAAAATTAATAGACCACTAGCTAGATTAACCAAGAAAAGAAGAGAGAAGATTCAAGTCAGCTCAATCAGAAATGAAAAAGGAGACATTACAACTGACACCACTGAAATATAAAAGATCATTCAATACTACTATGAAAACCTCTATGCACAAAAACTAGAAAATCTAGAGGAAATTGATAAATTCTGGTGAAACACACAACCTCCCAAACCTGAATCCAGAAGAAACAGGCATCCTGAACAAACCAATAATGAGTAGCAACACTGAATCAGTAATAAAAAAATCTCCCAACTAAAAAAAACCCTCAGGACCAGATGGATTCACAGTCAAAGTCTACCAGACCTACGAAGAACTGATACTTATCCTGCTAAAACTCTTTGATAAATTGAGATGGATGGAATGTTAACTGACTCATTCTATGGAACCAGTATCACCCTGATACCAAAGCCAAGAAAGGACACGCGCGCACACACACGCACACACACACATACACACAGACACACACACAAGAAGAAGAAGAAGAAAGAAAGAAAAGAAAATTACACACCAGTATCCCTTATGAACATAGATGTAAAAATCCTCAATAAAATGCTAGCAAATGAAATCCAACAGTATATCAAAAAATAATTCACCATGTTCACATGGGTTTTGTCCCAGGGACACAAGGATAGTTCAACATATGCAATTCAATAAATATGATTCACCACATAAACAGAATAAAAAATGAAAACCATATGGCCATCTTGATAGAGGCAGAAAAAGCATGCAATAAAATCCAGCAACCTTCACGAAAATAGCTCTTAACAAACTAGTAATAGAAGGAATATACCTCAAAATAATAAAAACCATATATAACAAACACACAGCCAACATAATATTGAATGGGGAAGATTGAAAGCATTCCCCGTAAGAACTAGAACAAGACAAGGATGCCCGCTTTTACACTTCTATTCAACATAGTACTGGAAGTCCTAGCCATAACTATCAGGGACGAGAAAGAAACAAAGAGCACCCAAATCAGAAAAGAGGAGGTCAAATTGTCACTGTTTGCCAATGATATGATCTTATATCTAGAAATCCTAAAGAGTATTCCAAAATACTCATGGAATTGATAAATGAATTCAGTAAATTTTCTGGTTATACAAATCAACATATACAAATCAGTAGCATTTTTATAAATCAATAATGACCAAGCTGAGAATCAAATCAAAAACTCAATACCACTTATAATAGCTGCAGAATAAAATAAAATAAAATATGTAGGAATATACTAAACCAAGGAGATGAAAGACCTCTACAAGTACAACTACAAAACACTGATGACAGAAATGACACAAACAAATGGAAAAACATCCCATGCTCATGGATTGGAAGAATCAATATAGTTAAAATGTCTATACTGCCCAAAGTGATTTACAGATTGAATGCAATTCTCATCAAAATACTAGCTTCATTTTTCACAGAATTAGAAAAAAAAAATCCTAAATTTTATATGAAATAAAAAGGGAGCGTGAATAGCCAAACAATCCTAAGCAAAAACAGCAAATCTGAAGGCATCACATTACCTGACATCAAATTATAGTACGAGGCTATAG
>NW_012155848.1:22855-25029 GCF_000956105.1 Propithecus coquereli | reverse complement strand
GGGGGAAAAGGAATTCATTTCAGTATTTCATTGATGTACTGTATTGATTGACATTACCATACCATTTGTAAATTATTTTGAATACCATCCTTGCTCGTGTGTGCTTTCAAGGTTTCTTTCCCAGGCAGGCCCTTTGTTAGAGGTGGAAGGGGTTCTGGAAATCGGGAAACATTCTCTTCACCTCTAAGTTGCTTCCCTGATTCTTCATTACGATTTATCCTAGTGCAGCTCCATTTTATACCATTTCTTGTGCCCAGGAGCAGAGGTTGGACCACTCTGTATGACCTGAATGGTACAAAGGGCAAGTGACTCCTATGTTAGGTGGCAACCCTAGGCCACCCCAAAACAAAACCAAAGTCATAAAACCCTACTGATAGTATGATCTTTGCCACGCCACCTAAAGCATACATAGGCATAGATTATGAGGGGGTGCATATATTGCAATGCATGCAGTGGGAATTTGTGGTGGTGAGATAATATGTGACTTTTTCTTTGTTTCCACAAATTCTTTTAATGTGCTTATGTGGTATTTTTATAAAAGACCAAAAAATAAATAACAAGAATAATACCTTTTTCAGATCACTTTTCTCTATATTTGATTTTAAAATGCAGTTTACGTAGAACGGGATTGCTTCTCACCTCCCTTTCCAGCGAAGGCCCATCACGTCTCCGGAAGCTTTACTGTACACATGCACTCTCATAGACACAAACACACATACACACAATACTGCGCATCCCCCATCCTCCATCCCACACAATTTTTCCAAATTCTTCTCGGTTGGAACCATATCTTACACTGACACAGCAATGAACAGAGGTGTGCTCTTTGGCCAGGCACTCTGGAAAGATTGCCACCCCTGCCCCAGGGTAATGGATCCCCTGGGACAGAGGATCCCCGAAGCAGGAGTTCCTAAAGAGTGCAAGGTTCCTTTGTTATCTTATTACTATTGCCTTGAAAATCGTGCTGACTTTGGTGAAGACATGTTGCCATGGTTCTGACTCCTAAAAACCTCTCCGCATCTCAGTTACTTTCTCTACCGAGCTCAAATCTGAGAGAGTTAATAACTCCTGTCACCTGGTTTCTTTTAGGTAAGAAAATCTGAAGCATAACACCCTCGAAGTTCTTACCTTGGTGGGTAATGCTGTATCAATAATTTGCTTTTTCGCCCTTCAACAACAACAAGAACAACAGCAACAAAGTGGCGCCTTTTAAAAATAAAATATGATTGATTAAGAAATCGGGAAGACATCTCCTTCTTTCAATGTTTTCTCTCCGGGCAAATGCACGCTATTTCATATTGCAGGGTCATTTTCAGCACCATTTGTTTAAGGATGGCTTGTATCTGTCAGAATCTACAATGGGCATGACATCTATAAATACGAAACTGCTAGTTCAGAGGCATTTTTTATATTTCTCTTGCTATCGTTCCCATGAATATGAGTGTTTTTTATTTTTCCTCTTCCTGATCTCTTGCCCCCACATTACTCTCACTAAACCAAGTATTTCATTTTTTATTTGTATCTTTTTATTGTGGAAAATTTCAAACACATAAAAGGAGAAAGCATATTATAATACACTCCATGTACCCAATAAGTTCAAGAGTCATCAACTTCAACAACCTTAACTTTCTTCAATTCTTGTTTCATCTATCCTCATCATACTTTTAAATTTTTGGCTGGAGTACAGAGAAGCCAAGTATGGACATCAAATCATTTCATCCAAATATACACTTTAGTAGATAAGGACCTGTTTTAACTTAAGCACCCTACGATACCATGCCCCAGAAAACGACGAAGACTGACTTAACAGCATCTACTACCCAGTACCTTGTCCATCTCCCCAAGTGTCTCCTGGAAAGATTTTTTAAAGTTCATGAGCTCAAACTAGGATCTCAAAAGACCCACACATTGCACGTGGTTGCTACGTCTCTTAGAGTCTTTTGACATAGTCCATTTTCCCCTCGTCGTTTCCAGGCCATTTCTTTCTTTCTTTCTTTCTTTCTTTCAGCATATTATGGGAGTATAGATGTTTAGGTTACGTATGTTGCCCTTGCCCCCGCCCCTGCCAAGTCCGAGTTTCAAATATGTCCATCCTTCGGGTGGTGCGCATTGCACTCTTTGTATATGCAAATACCTGTCCCCTCCTACCTCGTCCCCCCTCCCCCCTCCCCCCT
>NW_012155848.1:10168-11470 GCF_000956105.1 Propithecus coquereli | reverse complement strand
TGTTAGATCTACCCTGTTCTTGAGGCTTTCCATGGTGTTTTGTAGTTCCCTGTATAAGTCCTTTATTTCCAGGAGATCGGTTTGATTTTTCTTTAATATTTCAATTTGTTTAGTGAATTTTTCTTCCAAGTCCTGGATTTTTTTTGTGGTTTCTTTGTGTTGGTTGTCCATTTTTTCTTGGATATCATTCAGTTTTCTTGCAATCCACGTTTGAAATTCTTCTTCTGTCATTTTAGTGTTCTGAGTTTGGTTAATGTCCATTGCTGGGGAGCTGTGGTTCCTCTTTAGGGGTGTGCTTTCCGTTTGAGTCTTCGTACTTCCAGAGTTCTTTCGCTGGTTCCTTCCCATCTGGATCAGTTGTTCCTTCTTGCCTTTAAATTTTCGTTTGGATAATGACACGCCCTGTTTAATCTCTGAGCCAGTAGGTGGTGTTTGTGGGTGAGATTCGACCACACCCTTTATGATGAATCAGTAGATGCAGTAAAAGTGTGTGCAGGATGACCTCCCTGTCAGTAGGTGGCACTTGCAGGGAGGAGGGAGCTGCGGTGCTGTTTTTGGGTCCTGTAGCTAGCTCTTATTCCTCTAGAGAGGCCCTCTTGTGCCTCGGGTGGTGGGTGGGGCCCTGGGATTTCGAGGTGTGTCCTTATTCTCCCCCTCAGTGGGAGGAGTGAGTCTGGGGGGCGGGGCTGGGTTGGATACGCCTGCCCTCAGGCTCCACCGCTGCTGTTAGCAGGGGTCAACTTCTGCTCTTTGTTTCTGTGCAGAGCTGCCAGGAGGGGCTGAAATGGCTCCACTCAGCTGAAAGTCTGGGCTTGGGGGCTGGGGCTGTCCAAGACCCGCACTCTGGAGCAGGTCTCGCTCCCCTCCACTCTCCCGCTCTCCGTGTCCTCTCCCAGGCCTCTGCCAGCAAGCGGGGCCTCAGGCCTATGGATCTCCCCTGGCTGTGACGTGGGCCATGGGCGGGAGGTTCCCTACTCAGGATAGTAGCCTGAGCTGTCTTTATTCTCCCCCTCAGTGCGGGCAGGACCGGGAGTGAGTCTGGGGGGGGGGCTGGGTTGGATACGCCTGCCCTCAGGCTCCACAGCTGCTGTTAGCAGGGGTCAAAGTTCTGCTCTTTGTTTCTGTGCAGAGCTGCCGGGAGGGGCTGAAATGGCTCCACTCAGCTGAAAGTCTGGGCTTGGGGGGTGGGGCTGTCCAAGACCCGCACTCTGGAGCCGGTCTCGCTCCCCTCCAATCTCCCCCTCTCCGTGTCCTCTCCCAGGCCTCTGCCAGCAAGCGGGGCCTCAGGCCGATGGATCTCCC
>NW_012155848.1:0-5088 GCF_000956105.1 Propithecus coquereli | reverse complement strand
ACTTGATTGTGTGTTTGCACCTGGGTCCATGTCTTCCTGGGAATGCATGTCTATAAGCACACTTAAGAAGTGGGGGTTGGGATGATGTCCCATCTCAGAGAGTCCGGACACGTGTGAGGCACTGCCTGTAAAGATGGGGATATATATATAAGTCTGCACCTTTAGGGAGAGGTTGATGTGTTTCTGTATGACTTGGGAGGCAAGGTGTTGTCACCTGCTGGGGGGAGGGGGAAGGGAGCCTTACCTATCGCACAGGACATGCCTGCGAGAAGTGCTCGGACATAGAGATGAGCATGACAGTCTGGGCTGCTGAAACAAGAGGGGACAGCGGGGAGGCCAGGAGAGTCAGAGGGACATATAAAAATAGCAGTAGTGAGACAGGCTCCAGAACAGGGAGCCTAGAGCAAGCATGTCGGGAGCAAGCAGGAGGCTGCTAGAACAGCCCATGGTGTCCTGGCTTCTGCGAAGTGCTTCAGGGACTGCAGTGAGAAGAGCGGCCCAGATGAAAGACCAGACATGGGTAGTGGACAAGAGGAAGGTGGGCTGTCGTCAAAGTGCAGAGCATCGTGGGGGAGAAGGCAGGCACTGCCAGAGAGCAGGACTGGAAACCGGTTCTGAGGAAAAGGAGATCCCGGCAGGCTGGACCGTGGTGCTACCTTCCACTCACCTCTGCGTGAGGGTCAAACTTGCACAGACTAGCCCCATGCCAAGCCCTGTGGTCCGAGTGGCTGAGATGTTTGCTGGCCAATGGCAATATGTAGACTGACTCTGACGCTCAGTCTTGGGACAAAGAGCAGTTCTACCCTGATGTTTGTAGGGTCTTATTTTGCTTATTGTTTGGTCTTTTTCTTTCCGCCTTGGTAAAATCATAATTTTGTCCTGTATGACCTAAGGAGAAAGTGGATTTCTCCAATGGCGTGGGTGGGGAGACCTGAGTTCAGAGCAGCCAGACCCTCTGGACCCTCTGAACCCTCTGAACTGCCCCAGGTGCACATTGAGGGGGCAGCAGTGATAACTATTCTCTCCCCTCTTAGGCAGTTCCTCCTCAGCAACACATTAGTATGTGTATGTGTGAGAGGACAAGTGTGTGTGTGTGTGTGTGTGTGTGTGTGTGTGTGTGTGTGTGTTTGTGTGTGTGTGTGTTTGTGTGTGTGACAGAAAGTGAGAGAGAGACAGAGACAGAGACAGAGAGACAGACAGATAGAGAGACAGAAAGAACTAAAACTGTACGTGCCTAGTCCTGCTGCTGTAAGCTGCCCAGATAAGGGTTTCTGAGCTTCCATCTCTTATCAGTCCTCTGGTGTTAGAAACCCTCCTAAACTTTTGTTTTCTAATCTGTAAAGTGGAGCCGATTGGACATGCTTCCCAGGGCTACTGTGAGGAATTAAGTAATATCTGTGACTTTTCGGCCACACTGCCTGGTGACTTGTGTTGGAGATTGGGATTCGTTTCAGAGGACCTTGATTGGAGGGAAGGCGGTGAGGGGCTGCCTTCCTGAGAAGCACAGCGTGGGTTTGACAGAGCTGCTTCAGAGTCCACAACTGGGTACAGTGTACGGACAGGGGCATTCCACATACCTCCACACAGAATGCAGCTCAACTGTGGCACCTGGGTCCTGGCAGCTTTGTGAGCTGATCAGGGGCAATTGTCAACATCACCAGGGTCATCGTCTCAGTTGGAGGCTGCAGGGAGGCTCTCTCAGGGGACTTCAAGATGGCTTGTTGGAGACTGTGGTACACCAATCACTCTTGTTAATGATTTGTGTCACCCGTTGGGGCGCTGCCAGACACAGTAACCATGGGAATCTCACCAAGTGGGCAGATGAGGTCAGCAGTGCTAATAGTGTGGGCTCTGAGTTATGGTAATTGTCTGTATTGACCTCCAAGAAACTGGTATAAATATTTACAAATATGTGGGTGTCCATATATCAGTTATATGTGTGTGTGTGTGTGTGTGTGTGTGTTGTAATAATAATAATTATCATTATCATCTTCCTGAGAATGCACTGAAAGTGTACAAATGTTCACACAGGTAACCTATGGGTTGTGGTATTGGGACTCAGAAAACAATACCCTAAAATAAAGACCTTAAAGTAGTTTTAAGAGTAAAAGTTTTTTTGACCTTTCTTTGTCCTCTTGTCTCTCACTTCCACGTTTTCTTGAGGCTAGTCATAGCAATCTCTCTTTTCATTTAAGGCCGGTCATAGGAAACAGATCCCATTTTCCCCAAAGTAAGTCATAAAACTGGAAAATATCAGTTTAACTCTTTTCTCGCCTTTTTGTGTGAAAACTGGCCATAAAATAATTATCTGACCTACCTTGTTTGACTGTAGGTCATGACACACCCCCACGCCCCCCCCCCCTGCAGTCCAGGGAGAGTCCTCCTTTTCCATACACAAAAGAAAAAAAGACACGCTCAGAGAGGCTGAGAAAAATACAGACAGACAGGCCTCTCTGGGTTTCCCCACTCGGTCTATTAGCATCATATTGTCCAACCATATTTCTGCACAGCTGTCCATACATTGTTGAACCTGAACATAAAAATAGGCAATTTCCACTATATCTTTGGATCTTCATTCTAAAGACTCATGTGTCATGTAAAACTATTGTCAATTAAGTTTGTATGCCTTTTCTCCCACTGACCTGCTTCTTGTCGGTAATGGTCAACAAACCTTCAAAAGACAAAGCAAAAGTGTTCCCTTGGCCTCCACACTAAGATTAGGCTTAATCTTTTCCAACCTCCTTATTCTTTCTGGGCTTGCAAAAAGACGTACAATGATCACAAACATTTCCTGCAATCATAAAATACAAAAAGCTACAAAGTAAGTTCCATCCTTCCTTGACCATCAAGGCCCAGCAGAAGTCATTGCCACTGTGATGTCTGCTTTTGGAACTACTGTGCCCCTTCTTGCACTGACGACTCTCATCACAGTCAGCAATGAAATATTTTGGCATTTCTTTTTGTTTTTAGTTGCAATTTCTTGTTATTTAAGTTCCTCCATGATAAGAATTATATTTTGTAAGAACGCCTTTGCAATAGCAACCAGCGATTGAATGAATGTGATGGGCCAGGCCCTGTGCCAGAGCAGTACAGACGAAAGGGAGCTTTGTGGACTCTTGCTGCTTCACAAAACGTTGTTACCTATCTGCGGTAAGTACAAAATTTGAGAGTACATGTTTAGGAAGGCCTATAGCATTCAGCGAGAGTCACGTGCATGTTTAAAAAGAAAGTCAGGGCTTGTATTTTGTGTGTCTTTGCTATATTTCTCTTCTCTCTAGTAATTCATGTTCCTCGTGTTACACAAATGTACTGATCCCTGAGTGACCGATGTGGGAAAAAAAATCAATCACATGCTGGTCCTTCATCACAGATAATTTGAGAAGCTCCAGTCTAGGGGCTCTGTGAAGCTCCGCTGATATGTTTTCCCCAGTATGTCTATAAAGCAGGAGGCATTCTTCATGTTTTTGGAGGTGTAAACTGAGGGTGGCACACGTAGGTAATTTTGGCCATGTCCCCAAGCTATCGATCAGGCAGACACCGTGCATTTGGACCGGCATGCTTCCCCTCGGCGTGCATAGTTTACATCAGTCGCTACTTATCGGGACTTCCGAAGTGCCCATAACCCAACCCTGGCGGCTGCTCTCCACCTTCCCTGTCACGTGGGCCAGTGATGCCCCACACCAGCTAGGCAGCCTCTACCGCAGTCACCGCAGCAGGGCTGGGGTGCATCTAGGAGGAGCTCATCTCTGAAAAATAGGAGACACGTTCAAGCATGTTAACCAAAGCCCCATTTGAAGGAAAAACAGTAAAAAGATACTGAATGTCCATCTGTGGGGAGTTGGGCATCCAAAGGCCTTGGTGGCCATTTCTGGGTCAAGACTACTGGAGTGGGTAGAAAGTGGGTGTGTGCCTTAGAGAAGCTCACCTAAAACATAGCTCCCCTCCCAATTTGGGACTCTGATGGCCCCAGTGACCTCTCTTCCTCCTCTGTTCCTTTCTTCTCATGGAGTCTGGCCTCATTCACTGGCTCAGAACAGCAAAAGTAGTTACTCCGTTCCCAGGATGGGCCTGAACCCTGTGCCTTGAAACCCAACCCTGTGAAAGCCGTGTCTGGACACAGGCTTACCATGCAGAAGGGGCTCCACCTCACCATGAAACCTATTCCTTGGGGTCGTATCAAGATGGGATCATTCCTTGACAAGTTTGTTACAGAGGAGGAGGATGACATAATGAAGAGGGGAAAGACGCAGACACACACATGCACACAGACACACACACAACCACGCACACACACGCACACACACACATGAAGCCCTACAGAGAACAGATCTTATGCGTGAGTGTGTGTGTGTGTGCGTGTGTGTGTGTGTGTGTGTGTGTGTGTATGAGAGAGAGAGAGAGAGAGAGAGAGAGAGAGAGAGAGAGATAACAGTCTAAATGATAAAATGATAATGTCCCACATGGCCCTCTGGTATGGCCTTTAAGTTTCATCAGAGTTGTTAATATTCCAAGGGACTTAACTGCCCTCGCATGGTGAGGCAACAGGCCTTCGGGTAGTAAGGTTGTTCAAAAAGTCAGCGGAAGGGCAGTTCTGTGATTCTGGAGTGTGTGTTCCACTTGGAGCTGGGCCGGCGTTCAGAGGAGGGGTCTGTTTAAGGAAGTGAAGATCACAGAGAAGCCCGGCCACTCAGCCTCAGACTCTGAACAGAGCTCATGAAATAGCAGTGTCATACAAGAAACTGAGGCAGGTGGCCAGACATACAGACTGTGGCTTCCATGCAGTCACTGGAAGCTGGTGTGGCTCGGTGGCCAGGCTTGTTACCAGAGCAAGGGGAAGTGACAGTAATCCCACACTCTGACTTGCCAGCAGGTCTGAGCCTATGAAACTGCCTTGCAGGGCAGACTGTTTTTTTGTTTTTGTTTTTGTTTTTTATTTCAGCATATTATGGGGGTACAGATGTTTAGGTTACGTGTGTTGCCCTTGGTCCCCCCGCCAAGTCCGTGTTTCAAATATGTCCATCCTTCGGGTAGTGCACATTGCACTCCTTGTGTATACAAATACCCGTCCCCTCCTCCCTCCTCCCCCCT
>NW_012155847.1:14274-15121 GCF_000956105.1 Propithecus coquereli | reverse complement strand
AAATCTATAATTTAGAGGCAGTCAGCATAATGGTCAAGTATAGGGACAAAATACATTTTCATATCTATATGATCTCAGAAAGTTTACCTTTTATACACTCTTCCTAGAAAAATACTTTGTATAATAATTAAACGAAAAGAATAATTCCAGAAGCAAGAATGCAGAAGATCAAAGAAGCAGCAAAAACAGGGAGAGCCCATCCTATTAATAGGTTAACAGCTAACTGTTCAGTCCTCCCCTAGAGCAATTATTTCATGCATTAGCAGAATGGTATAGGACCCTAGCAGGAATGCCCTTTAGAAGAATGTGGATTCCGTGCAATAAATAGTTTAATTTTTAAAAGTCCATGTTAATAACATTAAACTATTTATTGCATGGAATCCACATTCTTCTAAAAGGCATTCACTGATCAACACTTAAGTGCACATATAGTAATAACATTCATCAGGTATTGAACAGTTGGGGGGGGAGGAGGTGATGGATATTCACACTTAATGGGTATAGTGCGCACCATCTGGGGATGGACACACTTGAAGCTCTGACTCAGGTGGGGCAAAAGGCAATACATGTAACCTAAACATTTGTACCCACATAATATGCTGAAATAAAAAATAAATAAAAATAAAAGTCCATGTTAAGAGTATAATGAAGGTAGATGCTTACAAAAACAGCATGGTAATCAGAAATGCCAGGAAAAATTTAAAAAGCTATTCAAAAAAATTGTGGTCAAAATATCAATTACTTAAAAATGTGGCATAACTTTTATTTATACAGTTACCTTTAGAATGTTATCTTTTAAGTGATTACTATTACAGAATGATAGGGTGATATTTCCTTTTTTACTGGC
>NW_012155847.1:2256-2904 GCF_000956105.1 Propithecus coquereli | reverse complement strand
TAAGAGGCTGAAAAAGGACAAAATGTATTACAAGTTATCTCTTTAAAACACCACTTCCTACACTATTTTTGGGAATTAAAACCTGCCTGCCTGAGGCCAGTAATCAGAGGGGCAGAGGACTATTCTTTGTTCTTTGTTTTAAACCACAGGAGATTGCTCAATGGAATTGCCCAAGCAAAATCATGCGTTTCTATGACTTTCATCTTCACCAGCAATAAGGTTGACTGGGACCATGAACCATAGTTAAACAGCAAAAGTCTGAAGGTGAAACCCCCTTTAAAAGCTCTTTCTGCTTAACAGGAGGATGGTGGTTCTTTAAAATGGAAGTCTGCCATCCTCTTCATTTGCTGCCAAATTAGTAAACTTCTATTTCCTTTTCCTCAAATTGCTTGTCTTCATTCTTTATTCGGCTGTGGGGTCAAGTGTCAAACTTTCAGTAATGGTTTGTTGGTAGTATGTTTTATAAAGAAAAATAAGGATAAAAATAAAAAGCAATGAATGACCTTCCTGCCAGCCCTCACAATGGGTTAGGGTTAGAATACGCATATGTAAATGGCTTATGTGACAAGGCTGTTAAGAATCCTAAAGCAGGAAAATATTTAGGAGAGATTTCTCTTCTCAAGTTAGCTATCAAATTTCTTTGCAAAA
>NW_012155847.1:0-474 GCF_000956105.1 Propithecus coquereli | reverse complement strand
ACATATTTGAAACACGAACTTGGGGGGAGGGGAACCAAGGGCAACACACGTAACCTAAACATCTGTACCCCATAATATGCTGAAATAAAAAAAAAAGTGTATTGCATAAGAAATTGTTCAGCATAAGACAGAATGTACCCACTCACATCTATTCATGAGCTGAGTTTTAGAAGAACAATCTCTAGTACTCATTAAACAATATTTAGATGATTATTGAAGACTAGGCAACATTCTAGGACCTATGATAAGCAGTGAACAAGACAGAATAAAAACCTTCTATCCTCATGGAATTCATAACTTAAAGTATATTTTTAACTTACTATTTATATAATTTTAAATTCATGTATAACTTGGTTATTAGATGGTTTTGTAACAGAAGTAAGAGGCTGAAAAAGGACAAAATGTATTACAAGTTATCTCTTTAAAACACCACTTCCTACACTATTTTTGGGAATTAAAACCTGCCTGCCTGAG
>NW_012155846.1:18193-19081 GCF_000956105.1 Propithecus coquereli | reverse complement strand
ATTAGCATGATGAAAAAGTTTTTAAACAAAGGGGAGGGTCTTAATCAGTTTGAGCTGTTATAACAAAATACCTGAAACTAGGTATTTTATAAATAATAGAAATGTATTTGTCATAGTTCTGGAGGCTGGAAAATTTAAGATCAAGGAACCAGCAGGTGCAATGTCTTCCAAGACGGAGCCTTGAATGCTGTATGCAAAGGCAAAAGGGGACCTAACTAGCTCCCTTCAGCCCTTCTATAAAAGCACTACTCAATTCTAAGGGAAATCCGTTTATGAGGGCAGAGCCCTTATGACCTAATCATCTCGCAAAGGCCACACCTCTTAATACTGTTGCATTGGGGACCAAGTTTCAACATGAATTTTGGAAGGGACACAAACATTCAAACCATAGCAGGGAGTATATTTATTACCTCAGATGGGATAAGTTATTATGATCTTTTTTCATAACATTTAATTATCTGAACTGATGAGATTATGTACCCCCAATCTGGGGTTGTAAATAATCATTTTACTGCTCTTTGAGTTCAGAATCTTTATTTTTCCCTCAGCCACTATTCTATTCTTCAGCCTTCAGCCACTGTTATATAATAATTTTATTGACAATGGAGTGCTCTCTGATAAGAAATGTGGTTTGCAAGAATTGGCTTGTTATCAGACAGGTTTGAGAGGACATCCATGAGGATACCTTGACACTACCTGTCTCAGCCCGTACAGTTGAACATGTACTCAATCAGTTGACTAAATAAATCCTGAGCCATTGAGCAAGCCCACCCCCAACCATTGACCAGGAAAAGTCACAGGAGTGACCAAGACTCAACTCCCTTCCCCAAAATTTTTATTCTGAGTCAGATATGGGTTCATTTTCAATTTTCAATTTAAAACAATAAA
>NW_012155846.1:5006-5411 GCF_000956105.1 Propithecus coquereli | reverse complement strand
AGAAACCAGAAAGTTTAAAGATTTAAATCCAGCATCAATACATTCCCTGGGATATATACTTTAAATTATACCAAATAAACTAATTCTGGAAGAGAAAATAAAACTACTCCATATGACTATATACTAGCATATGGTTTTCAAGGAAACGAAGAACAATATTTTTACTTAAATATACTTTGCAAAAACTTGCCCCCTTTTCCCAGAGGAGAAAAGTAAAAATGAAAAAAAATAGTAAACTGTGTCTAATTTCTGTAACAGGCTCATAGTTACATCAGTTTGTATGAGGAATCCTGTAGTTACTTTTTTTTTTTTTTAATAATTAGCAATAGCAGTATTCTCCCTCCCTCTTGGCTTTGACTTCTCAAGCTTATACATTTCTTCTGTGAGGCTTAGCTTATGTTCACA
>NW_012155846.1:0-1238 GCF_000956105.1 Propithecus coquereli | reverse complement strand
ATTAAGATTTAAAAATTTTTTAATGTTAAATCTTCCTTGAAATCCTAGAATATACACTAATTGATCATGATGGATTTTTAATATATTACTGAATATAGTTAGCTAATATGTTACTTAATATTGTCCTTCTATGCTAATAAGTAATACTGGACTAAAGTTTTTCTTTTATGCACTGAGCTTTTCTGGTTTGGGTACCATAAAAATAAGAAAAGAATAGCTAAAATTTATTTGGCACTTACTATGTGTCAGACACTGCTCTTAGCACCTCATTTTCTTTCCCATTTAATCATCACAATTCTATGAGGTAGATACTCATCATTATCCCCACTTGGCAAGTGAGAGTTCTAGGCATTTTCCTTGAACTATAGAGCTAGTAAGTGGCTGACCAGGGAGTAGGAGACTTTTTCTTCCTTTTCTCTTCTCTAGAAAAAGTTAGTAGTTATCTATGTTTCCTGATTATTCAACAAAACCATGTCACTAACTAGAACTCCTGCTTTCTTTTTTTTTTTTTTTAACAGTGTATTTCTTTAATGGACATAAGTGTATTGAGTTTTTCAATATCTTCTTGGATCACTTTCGGTAAGGTATATTTCTCTAGAAAATTGCCCATAAAATCTACATTTTCATATTAAATTATTATAAATGCATAATCTACTAGTAAATAATTTAACATAAAAATGTAGATTATCTCTAGTTTTCCTTAATTAATGTTGTTAAAGATTTGTGTAAGTTTTTAATCTTTTCAAAGAATAAACTTTATACTATGCTGATTCTATTGTGGATTGGTTTTCTAGATTCATTTATTTCTGTTATTATCATTATTACTCCTTCATACCTTCTTAAGATTTACTATCTTTCTAACTTCTTCAGTTTAACATTCTTGAGTTAAATATTTAGCTAATAAATTCTCAATCTTTTTTTCCTAGTACGGGAAAAAAGGTTAAGGTTAAATTTTCCCCGTAAGTACACTTTTTGCTATAGTCTATCAGTTGTGCTTCTGTTGTTTTTCAGAGCTAACTAGTTTATAATTTTCAATATGATTTCTTCTTTAAGCCATAAAATATTTGGAAGCACCTGTTTTGGTATTATTTTCTGATCTTATTATACTGTTCTCAGAGAACATGCTTTGTGTATTATTAACTCTTAGAGATTTTCTTTGTGGCCAAGTATATCAACAATTTTTTGCTATATTTTATGGATGGACTTCTGGAGCCAGCCAAAGGGAAGTAAGCTTGCTA
>NW_012155845.1:15948-18457 GCF_000956105.1 Propithecus coquereli | reverse complement strand
AATAAACCAGTAAATATAAGTAAGTGTTTTCCTGAATTCTGTGACCCAACTGTCAAATCCAAGGAGGGGATGGTGGGAACCCCTATTTATAGTCATTTACAAGTACAGATGGCAATCTGGGACTTGCAATTGGGACCTGAAGTTGGGACTGAGCCCTTAACCTGTAAGGTCTGCGCTAACTCTGGTTCGTGTCAGAACTGAATCGCAGAACACCCAGCTGGTGTCAGAGAATTGCTTGGTGTGGGGAAAACCCATATTTTTTGGTGACCAGAAAAGTATGTTGAGAGTTAAAAGTATAGTAGGAGAAAAGAATTGTCTTTTTCCTACTATTAAGTGGGGTAGAGGACAAAGCTCAGTAAGAACTGGATGACTTGTTCACTGTTATATCCCCAGTGCCTAGAATGGTGTCTGCTAAATAGTAGGTGGTCAATAAATGCTTGCTGAATGAATAACAGCTTATTGAACTGATTTGTTGAATAAATGAAAATGAAACCAGTATAGTTTTCTGTGAATGTTTCTCATTTTGTAAACTAAAGATAGCATCTACTGCAGATCAGTAATTAGATAGTCAAGTGACATCTACATATTTTTTTGTTTACTCTTTATCAAGATTTTCTATTATTAAGTATTGCAAACTCCTTAAAAGATGGAACTGTTTAAACCTACCTAATTTTGCAGAGTTCTGCCCAGCACCAGCAGTATCTGAACTCCTGTTTTTCACAATTATAATTTATACACTTTTTAAATAATGATATGTGTTTTTTACAAATATTCCAAATATATTATACAACACAGCTACAAGAACAGCTGTATGAAGCCCTTTCTAGTGGGCTGAACTGTGCCCCTCCCACAAAAGACACATCCACCCAGAACATTTGGAAAAGGGGTCTTTGCAGCTGTAATGAAGGGCCTTGAAATGAGATCATCCTGGATTAGCCAGGTGGGCCCTAAATCCAAAGACAAGTGTCTTTATAAGAAGAAAAGACACAGAAGAGGGAAAACATGGGGTGGTGTGTAAGGTCAGAGGCTGTGATTGCAGTTATGCTGCCACAAGCCAAGGAATGCCTGGAGCCACCAAATGCTGGAAAAGGCTTGGAAGGATTCTCCCCTAGAGCCTTTGGACAGAGTGGCCCTGCCAGAGCCTTGATTCCAGTCTCCTGGCCTCAAGAACTGCGAGAGAATAAATTTCTGTTGCTTGAAGCCACCTAATTGTGGTAATTCATTATGGCAGACCTGAGAAACTAACGCACTCTCCTTAGGAAACTGAATTCTTAGAAATCTATCTTTTGTTCTATTCTTCATGTTTATCAAAGCCTTTCCCCTCAAACCAGAAACAAACATAATATACAAACTCTTATGAAATGAACCTTGGAAGATCAACATGTTGAGATACCTTCTCAGATATTTAAGTATTTAAAATGGAAAGTAGGCCAAAATAAAGATGGAAGAAAGTTCAAGAAAGAATCAAATACAAATTTCCCATGTTGCTATCTTACCTCATCCACTACTTTGGAAAAATAGTGGAGTGTTGAAATTACTTCTTCATCCCCTTTGCCAAGAGCAAAATTCTAAGATCAAAAAATAAAAGAGCCAGGTGTTACCTGAATGCTAGGGAATTCAGCACTGCATCTTCACCCACAAAACAGTAGCCCCCCACATCAACTTCCTGTCTTCTCCCAAGAGCACACCCTGTCAGAAGTGTCAACTGCCTGTCCCTGGCCATCCCTTCGCTGGTCATCACCTTTCCGTTGAACATAATGATCTCTTTATTTGGGTGTTTATTTCCTAGAATTGTTAGTATCAATTCACTTGTACTTCCTCCAAGACTATAAACTCCCAAGGGAAGTTGATTACTTCTGGTGGCTAAATAGAATACCTCATAAAGACTTTGGGATAATCTCCGGTTAGAACTTAATCAGTGGAAGGAAAAGACAAAAAAACTATGGAAAAAAAACCAAAACAATTGAAAGTCTCTAAAGAGTGTCTTTGGAGAATTCTTTTAAAAGAACTCCACTTAAGAGAGTCCTGGGCCAGGTGCGGTGGCTCATGCCTGTAATCCTAGCACTCTGGGAGGCCGAGGCAGGAGGATAGCTTGAGCTCAGGAGTTTGAGACCAGCCTGAGCAAGAGTGAGACGGTGTCTCCACTAAAAATAGAAAAATTAGCCAGGCATTGTGGCATGCGCCTGTAGTCCCAGCTAGTTGGGAGGCCGAGGCAGAAGGATCACTTGAGCCCAGGAGTTTGAGGTTGCTGTGAGCTTTGATGATGCTACTGCACTCTACTTGGGGCATCTGAGTGAGACTCTGTCTCAAAAAAAAAAGAGAGAGAGTCTTGAGCATAGCATAGCATTATATGCCACATAAATATCAAGTTACCTGTTTTTCATATGCCAGCAGTTGCTTAGAAAGCTGCTGAGTGGCCAGGCACATCTCATTCTGTGGGGAGAAGAGAAAGCAAATGAGACTTGCCCACCGCACACACAGAGAATCGCTACAAAGTAGTGTGTGTGTG
>NW_012155845.1:3355-5438 GCF_000956105.1 Propithecus coquereli | reverse complement strand
AAAAAAAGGAAAGGCATCGGAGACACTTTTTCAGACTTGAGAACAGTCTTAAAGTCCAGGAAAGACATTTGCCAGGGGAAAGGGTTGATGGGATTCCTGGCAGTAGGCATGGTATAGCAAAGTTGAGAGGTGTGCAGAGGCTCTGGCAGGTTCCGGAACAGCCAGAGACAAGGCTTAGAGGAGTAGGCTGATGCTCGATTCACCAAGAGCACAGCATGCCTTCCTGAGGAGTTTACACCTTTTCCCTGTGGCTATCGGGAGCCAAAGGAGCATCTTGAGACGAGGAGGGAAGAGACGGTCTGATGTGATTAATCTAGTGGTAGAGTGGAGCAAGCACTGAAGAGGGAGGACATCTTCCTGAAGACGGGATGCAGCAGCCCAGGGAGAGCCAAAAGCTAACTCTACACAATGACAACAGGCAAAAATTGTTTGGAATAAAGACCCAGAGTTTAGAGGGCAACAAGGGCTAAAAAAGATTCAGAAATGGCCAGACTATCACTAAAGTGATCTTGCCCAGGGAGTGAACAGAGACTAACCAGCGAAGGATTCCAGTGGAATTCTGGAGAGCACCAAGACTTAAGGGGCAGGCAGCAGAAGGGCACCAGGAAAGAAGAACAACTAAGAATAATGCGCAGACACAAGGAGGAAAGAAGATAGTTTCAGGGTGGCGCTGTTAACGGAATCGGACGCGGCCCGGAGGCCAAGGGAGGAGAAAGGCTGTGAGCCAGGCATTCAGCAGCCCCCCCAAACAAGGTGGGGACAGAGACCAGACCAAGGTGGCTTGAGGAGCAAACATCAAATATCCAGTGAGGAAGTGAAGACATTAAGGATAGCTGCTCCTTCAACAAAGTCAAGAGCAGTGAATCAAACTTCCAATTAACCAAAATAACAGTCCCCGTGTACAGTGCCATGGTAACTTTTGTTATTACAAGGCAGAAGATGGTTCCGTTAACACCAAAAGAGCACCTGGTGCCAGGGACTGACCTTAGCATTTTACAGGCATCAACTCTACTAACTCGCAACAGCCCCGCGGGGTGGCTATTACTATGGCTTCTGCTTAGCTGATAGGAAACTCACGCAGTCAAGTGCCTTGACTTGCCCAAGCCACAGCTAGTGGCTGAGCCAAAATTGGAACTCACATCTGGCAGGTCCAAGGTCACACACTTAATTAACCCTTGTACCTAAGTGAATAAGCCCAGCCCAGAACAATCTTTCCTGCCAGTTTGAAAGCCTTCAAAGCTCACATTTCCTTAGCCTCTGCTGCCATTTATGGAGACCAGTGTGTCAGAAGAGCACCGCATAGTGGTTAAGAGCACAGGCTTTAGAGTCAAAGACCTGAGTTCAAATTCTGGTTCTGCCACTCATCAGCTGCGCAACCTTAGGCAAGCTACATAACCTCTCTGAGTCTTAGCTTCCTCATCTGTAAATACATGCTATAATAATACCTCTCCCTTGTTGTGAAAGCTAAATGAGATAATGCACAGGAAATGCCTAGCCTAGTGTGTGGCACTTTTATGTGCCTAATAAATGGAAGCTACTGTTTTTATTATTAAAACATAGAACTCTGACCCCGTCTATCTCCCATGTGCTTCCCCCTCCCCTACTGCAAACTCACACTCCTGGATGCCCACTACTCTCATCTGATTTCCCAATTAACTTGTTTAGCTCGATAGCTACATATGCCATTTTAAAGAGAAATATTTTCTTCTTTATAACACCAAATTTATGCATATTTCACTCCTATTCTCTCACATTGTCTTTTCCCAATTTGAGAAGATACCATTCCCACCTCCAATTCAGGGTTTTAGGATCAGGAGTTCCGTACTCCACAAGATCTGGTTAAGAATGGTTGTAGAGATCTGACTATGTAGGATTAAGCCTCCTTTGCTGAAGGAAAGTGAGAGTCTTAACCATAGTTCTCATTTCAAAAAATTCCATCCAATATTTACTCAAAAAAACAAAACAAAAGGCAAAAACAAAACAAAAAACTCCATACAGACCAAAGGCACCAATTACAGAGGCTCATCATCTGTCTGCTGGAGGAGGAAGCCAGGTTGGAAGAGCTGCCAGGTTTCACTAATAC
>NW_012155845.1:0-2509 GCF_000956105.1 Propithecus coquereli | reverse complement strand
AATCCAGAAGTTTACCATGTAGTGTGATTAGAATATCTTTTATGAACATTTATTATTTATCGGCAGCATAAACCTCCTTTTGAAGATATAATAATAAAAAACTACATCTTGCTGTTTTTAAAAAAGAAATTATAAAACTATCAATTGAATTCAACATGTCTAGGTCTAAAGCATGTAAGGAATACTGTGAAATAAAACCAAGAAAACATAACTTTGAGGGAAAAACTTGAAAGAAAACATTGAGAAGTATTACTATCTTAAAAATACATATATCAAAACAAACTGATAAAAGGAATCTGAAAAGTTTTCTTTTTTCAATTAAAAAGAAACAAACCAGATCACCTAAGCTTTCCAAAAAACCTGAAAAACCAACCGACCCTGACCCGGGCAATCTGAGTACAGCTGACCACTGTTTGACTCTGGCTTGGAGTTTGGCAGCACTAACCAGCCATTTTCACCAGCTTCTGCTGCAGGAAATGCCAGACAGGAGGAAGGGTTTCTGGCCTGTAGGAGAAGCCACGTGATGATCATGTGCTGTGAGTTAAAAACTGGGTTACAGCCTCGAGGAACGCAAGACCCACTTAATTTTGGCAAAATGTAGTTTGCTGCCTCAAAAGAAAAAAATGTGTAGGAAAGTGTTTGGACATCTCCAAGTAAATTATTCTGACAGACACAGAAAGGCAGAAAAGACTCCTAAGAGTGGCAGAAACACAGTCTCTTAAGTCCTGTGGCTTTTAAGCCTTAAATAAGAGATAAATCGTTTAATGACAATATATAAAGAAAGTACTGAATAGCAAGTAAGTTCAGGTACAAGCCCAATAAAAATATTTCTTTTCTTAAATTTAGAATATATTTACGTACAATATAAATAAACAGGGCTTCAAATTAAAAACTGACAAAGTACTTATGTCCCTAAATTCTGAATGTCTTACCAAAACAAACCAACAAGATCACAAATAGCACATGATTCTTTTGGTCATTAAAAACTAGTTCTAATAAATAAGTTACACTTATTTACTACTGCATAGTTTGCATATCTGTATCTCCAGTCCTGAACTCTGAATCTGAACTTTCAACAAGATTTCTTTCCCCACTTTGATATCCCACAGACTCCTCAAAATTTAGTGTTTCCAGAGACGATTATTTTGGGTATCCCCACCGCACACACACATGCACGTGTACAGGCTCTCACACATACTGCTCCTCTTCCTGCATTTTCCCATCTATCCACTCTGTGGTTAAGTCAAAGACCTGGGCCTCATTCTTGATTCATCCTTTACCCACCTGACCCCTTCACATCCAATCAATCACCTATCCACCCCTAAATACCTCCAAAATCCATCTACTTTTTTTCCATATCTACTGCAGGCCAGGAATATCCTTCCACCTATTCCTGCTATCTCAGTATACGGTAGCTGAGAGGAGAGGCAATATGATTTAAGTAAATTTCATTGTAAGACCTGAAAAAAAATCTATCTTAAAATATTAAAAAATTGTAAACCCCTTTAGGAAAGAAAAAAATTATGGCATATATACAGAATCAAAATAAATATCAAATGTATTGAATGTTAAATTTGAGATTAACTGAATATGTGTGTATTCACATATGCACCTAGTTTAGGCCATGATCCCCATGCTTAGGAGTGAAGAGTTGGAGCTCTGGCTCCAGGCTGATTTGCTCTGCCATGAAGTCACTGGTGCACTCGGACAAGTTACCATCAAAATCCTTAAGTCTCCTGCCCTATAAAATGAGGATAATAACAACAATACCCACCTCACAGGGTTGTTGGGGAATTTAAATGAAATAATCAATGTAAAAGCCCCTGAAACTGCCTGGATACTATTAAGTATAAATCTCAATAATCATAATCACCCTCCTTTTGAATGCCCAGCACAACTCCTCTGGGTTAGGTGACCTTCCTCTCCCAGGACCTCTACACTCTTTGGTGGGATTGTTTTGTCTATCTCCCAACTGAATTGTAAGCTCCCTAATCGCATATGTGAATGAATAATAAAACGAGCAATAATATGAATATTAGGAGCCATATAATAATAAATGACTATTCATAATTATTAAGAGCTATACACTACTGAATGTGGTACAGGTTGAATATCCCTCATCTGAAATGCTTGGGACCACAAGTGTTTCAGATTTTGGATTTTTTCAGATTTTGAAATATTTGCAGTATATCAGTTGAGGATCCCAAGTCTGACATCCAAAACGTTCCAATGATCATTTCCTTTGAGTGTCATGTCACCAATGAAAAAGTTGAAGATTTTCGAGCATTTGGAGTTTGGATTTTCAGATTTGGGATGCTCAATCTGTATTTCTTTAGAGATCATGAGTGAGGAAAAGAAACAATAACACATACAGTTTTAAATTGGCAAGGAATCAATAATAAAAATGATCAGTTGTCATAATATATTGATGTGTAACATAAAGAATTTTATTTTTAAGGAACTTACAAGTCTTCTATTAGAAAGTAATATACATGGGCACTTCTTGATC
>NW_012155844.1:6010-6864 GCF_000956105.1 Propithecus coquereli | reverse complement strand
GAGAGTGACTGAAGGGTTGACAAGCATATTAATGAATAAAGAGAGCTAGTAGAAGTGGAAAAGGATGAGTTTGAAACAATGAATGTTGAATGCCAGGTGCTGAGCAGGGATCTAAGGAGGTCAAGTGGCATGCAGTTCTGAAGACACCAACACTGATTGCTTTGTGCTCTGTCGTGTCCTCGGTGCCTGTGGCAGGCCCTGTAAACAGTAAGTGCCCCGTACCTATTAGGTGAATGACTTGAAAGAAGGAAATGTGAAGTAATGAAGATTTGGTTAAAGGTCAAGGAACACCTATCTGGAAGTTCCCTGCGCAGAGATCATAGTTCAAACTTTGAGAAGTCAGTTTTCTGAGTGTCTCAAAAAAAGAAGAAAATGACCCAGAGCTAAGTCTCAGGAAAATCTTCAATTGAGGAAGTGTAACAAGACAAAAAAACTCATGAAAGAAATGGTGTAGATCAGAAAGGTAGTGGCTTTGATGCATAAAATTTGTACAGTTTTAAAATGGCAGATAAAAATGTTTTCAGTGGTAGTTTTAGATGAAAAAGATTTCTTTAATCCTATAAGTAATCATTTTAAAAAATTTCATTATGTGAGAATTGAGTATGCTAGGTTGCCATAAGCTTTTCTTTGTTAGGTTATGTGGAAAATGAAGAATATAATAATGTGCTTAACTATCAGATCTATTGTACAGATATTTTAATTTGCCCAAAGTGAAGAAAATGTGTGTCACATGTGTATGTCAATGAATGTTGAATAGTGACAAAGAAAGCCTTTTCGCTTCTCTGGAGTGATATTTTATTCCACCATGATTATATAAAAATTAACTTTGGAAACATAATTGAACATAATTTTTA
>NW_012155844.1:2954-3262 GCF_000956105.1 Propithecus coquereli | reverse complement strand
AATAGCAATTGCTACGAGCCTGCAGTGAAACCTTATATACTAATAGTGGGAGCACATTAAAACAACTATTTTAGAGAGGCCATTGGCACTGTCTACAACGTCTAGTGAAGCTGAAAACGCACATAACTTAAGGTCCAGATATCCACTCCTGGCTAAGTACCTTAGAGAAACTCTTATCCATGTCCACAAAGAAACATGTACTAAAATGCCTGTTTCGCATTATATTTGGTAATGAAAAATTATATGTAATGTAAATTTCTACTAATAGGGGAAAGATAAATAATTTGTGTTCTGTTCATATGATGAAC
>NW_012155844.1:0-619 GCF_000956105.1 Propithecus coquereli | reverse complement strand
CATTTAGAATTTCCTGAGCGCAGTAAGAGGAGCTACTGAAAGCACACTTTGATTAGAAGTCTTTCAGCTCTGGCTGGAGGAGAGATCTTATTTAACCGACTTGTTGAGAATGCTTTAGAAATAATATTGCTGGTCACAGACAAAGAAAATAGAGTTGTATTTCCTTAGAACCCAGATCAGAAGTTGCTAGATGAATAACTGCTTTCTTCTTCTTTATTATTTGGACGTGAGCTTGTATAGCTGAACTTTGTCCTGTGAATTCAACTCTTGCTTTTTAGTGTTTAATAGCTTAATTATGAAAAAAAGAAAGTTTTTACATAAAACTAGCCATAGAAGTCAGTGCACAGAGGTTGTTCATTTTTTTTTGTGCTTGCTATTTAATTGCCTGCTCACTCTGACTCTGTCATGAGTACTTCTTGCTATAAATTCTACACCAAGTTGGTCTTTGTGTTTTTGTTTCAATGCACTGATGTTGGTTAGTGTCACTGGGCACTGAACATGGGGTGAAATGTCCTCACATACTATAAAGGAGCCATAGACCCATTAAGGACACGGAGAGAAAAAAAATCTCGTTGGAATTTGACCATGTCACAGTAACTTCTATGCCTTGCTCAGGGAA
>NW_012155843.1:5081-6426 GCF_000956105.1 Propithecus coquereli | reverse complement strand
CATTTTCTAAAATGTCTTTTACCTGAAATAAATATTTCAGAATATCCTACAAGCCCCCTCATGACAGATTTTCTTTTTTAGAGAGGGGTGTGGTACTCATTAGGTCTTATCATCAATACGTTTTTTTATTGAGGTGAAATTCATGTAAAATAAAATTAATCATTTTAAAGTGAATAATTCAGTGGCATTTAGTACATTCCAATGTTGTGCAACCACAACTTCTATCTAGTTTCCAAACATTTCCATCAGCCCCCAAAAGAAACCTGATACCCATTAAGCAGTAAATCCTCATTCCCCCTCTCCCCAACTCCTGGCAACACCAATCTGGTTTCTGTCTCACATGGATTTACTTATTCTGGATATTTCACATAAATGGAATAATACAGTAAGCAACGTTGTGTATCTGATTTCTTTCACTTAGCGTGTTTTCAAGGTTTAACTACATCATAGCATGTATCAGTACTTTATTCTTTTTGTGGCTAATATTCCATTGTATGTACATATCAGAATTTGTCCATCCATTCATTGGTTGATGGACATTAAGGTTGTTTCCACCTTTTGGCTATTGTGAATAGTGCTGCTATGTACATGTGTGTACATGTATTTGAGTATCTGTTTTCAATTCTTTTGGGTATAAACATAGGAGTGGAATTGCTTGGTCATTTGGTAATTCTATATTTAACTTTTGAGGAGTCTCAGCAGCCAAACTATTTAATATTTTACATTCTCACCAGAAATATATAAGGGTTCCAATTTCTCCACAACCTCATCAACACTTGTTATTTTTTTTTCATTACTCTAGCCATCCTAGTAAGTATGAAGTGATATCTCACTGTGGTTTTAATTTGTATTTCTATGATTAGAGATGTTGAAAATTTTCGTATACCTGTTGGTCATTTGTATCTCTTCTTCTGAGAAATGTTTCTTCAGAGCCTTTGCCCATTTTTTAATCGGGTTGTTTTCTTACTATTGACAGCGTCTCTGATCTAACAAGTTCCCAGGTGATGCTGATGCTACTAGTCCAAAGACCACACTTTGAGAATCACTAATGTAGTTTACTAAAAAAAAAAAAAAAAAAATGTAGTTTACTAAAAAAAAAAAAAAAAAATTAAGTACTTAGCCTTTACAGAATACCTAGAAAATCACATTGTGCTGATAGTAGTGATAGAGGTACGTGATCCAGAGTCAAAGTAACGGGGTCCCAGTGTGCTGTGAACCAGGCCCATGACCTAGACCATGAATTCAAGCAACGAGTTACAAGCAGAGACCATACCTTGAGAACCATTGGTATAGAGACTACAGAGGCAAAGGGCTCCTCAGGGAGCTCCTAGCCTAGCAAAGGACA
>NW_012155843.1:4421-4917 GCF_000956105.1 Propithecus coquereli | reverse complement strand
GATTACAGGCGTGAGCCACCGCGCCCGGCCTAGATATTCTTTATCTATGTTCTCATGGCATCCTAATACTTGTCTGGCCTATTGTTTATTATATGATCATTATGATTACAATGCATCTGATTCCTTATGTGTCTTACTTCAATAGAATGTAAACTCCCTGAGAGCAGAGACCTTGCTTATATTTTTCAATGTTGTACTTCTAGTGCTTTGAACAGTGTCTGGCATATGGTAGAAAGAAAGAATATTGAATTAATTTTTTAGCCCTCTATCTTTGCAAATGAGTCTGGAATCATAATTCACCTTTGGTTCTGTGCATTTTTGAATTCATGAAAAGGCTGCATCTTTCTGATATTGACAGGCTTTGACTTTTTTTTTTTAAGTACCATTTGCAAGAAATAGATTTCAGAGTTGCCTTATTAGTCTAGGGCAGCTCAAGGGGGCTTAAAGCCCTGACTGAGCCTTTTACGAATATGACTATGATTACAGATCAAGAATA
>NW_012155843.1:0-1337 GCF_000956105.1 Propithecus coquereli | reverse complement strand
TTGTTTGTCCTTTTTGAGTTTTAAGAATTCTTTAGATATTCTGGATACTAGACCCTTATCAGATGTATGGTTTACAAATATTTTCTTTCATTACATAGGTTGTCTTTTTTCATAAATAATTTGATTCTCCTCTTTTCAGTTATATTATAGGACTGCACTTCTCCATCACCCCTTGATGTGAGAAGGAGTGACATGCACCACTTCCAGGTGGAAGCTCTAGAAGTTAGTGCGGTATTTGATTTAGGTCATCCCAAGTCAACTCCCCAGCAATGAGTAACACCCAGATCACGGCTTCTCTGTCAGATTGCGTCCTGGAATGTGGATGACACGTAGTAAAGTATACAGCTTGACCCAAGATGAACAAGTATCATAAAAAACAAACTTTTGTTGTTTTAACCCATGGAGGTTTGAGAGTTGTTTGTTATTGCAACATTATTTAGCCTTTCCTGACTAATTCAAAGGGTCAAGTAAATCACTAAAAGAATTGTCATAGGTAGTAGTTACTGCACTGCACAGTGCTCCTTACAAATGAAAGCACAGAGAACGAAAGTTGTGGATTCCACCCCAACAAGGCAAGCTGCTTTCATTACTGCTCTTCTCTTGCGTTTTTATACAGCAACTGGTGATAGTTTTTAGGAAACATAAATCCGATTATGCTGCAGGCTGAGTAACCTTTATTTGAAATGCTGGGACCAAAAGTGTTTTAGATTTTGTATTTTTTTCAAATTTTAGAATATTTGCATATACATAATGAGATATCTTGGGGATGGGATCCAAGTCTGAACATGAAATTCATTTATGCTTCATATACACCTTATACACATAGCTTGAAAGTAAGTTTATACAATATTTTAAATAATTTTGTGCATGAAACAAAGTTTGTGTTAAGTATTTATGTGTGGAATTTTCCACTTGGGGCATCATGTTGGTGCTCAAAAAGTTTTGGATTTTAGAGAGTTTCAGATCTCAGAATTTTGGATTAGGGATGCACAACCTCTATTATCTTGCTCAAAATCCTTTCGTGACTTCTCTTCACTCTAAAATCGTTAACATGGTTCACAATCTTTAGCACAATCAACAAAGCCCTTCATGGTTATCACTTCTGTCTACCTTTTATGCCCAATTTCATGTCATTCATGCTTTTCATGCTTTCTATCTCTTGAATTATTTTTGGTAAATACACATTTTCCTAGAAAGTCATCCATTCCACCCAAAATTCCAATTTTTTCCCCAAATTTCACCCTAGGACCTTCATATTTGTTTCCTTTCCTTTGGATGTTCTTTGCCACTACCCAACCAATGCTCTACCTCCCTCACTGCTGGGTCAATTTCACCCA
>NW_012155842.1:8901-9252 GCF_000956105.1 Propithecus coquereli | reverse complement strand
GTCTGGGAATATAAATGTTGTGAAACCAAGTACCGTGGTAACCTTCCTGAGTAGGCTTAAAATGACCATTTAAAAAAATTACGTTCTCTACCATTTTCTCCACAAGATTTTCTGTTCATATTGGTACTGAATACTACTAGATTAGCTACTGTAGAGCAATGGTTCTCAACCAGGGGAGATTTTATTCCCTCCCTCTCGCCAGGGCATTTGACAACATCTGGAGTCGTTTTTGAAAGTCACAACTGAGAAGAAGTGTGAAACTGGTATTTAGTGGATAGAGGTCAGAGAGGTTGCTAAACATCCTAAAATGCACAGAACAGCCCCCACAACAAAGAATGATCTGACCTAAAA
>NW_012155842.1:2584-2903 GCF_000956105.1 Propithecus coquereli | reverse complement strand
AAAAATGTAGTCATGCACCACATAATGACATTTTGGTCAAAAACGGACTACTGTAACATCATGGGGCAATGACTGTACTCACGAGTTTGTGATGATGCTGGTGTGAACAAACCTACTGTGTTGTTAGTCTTGTAAAGTACAGCACATACAATTACATACAATGCATAATACTTGATAATGATAATAAATAACTGTTGTAACTGAACCAAATTGGGATTGTTTGCCAGCATGCAACAGAAAGCCAATCACAGAAGCATTGGGTTTTTGCAGCAAGAATGGTTTGTTATCAGGTGACCAAAACATGGAGAGAGGATTCAGA
>NW_012155842.1:0-1069 GCF_000956105.1 Propithecus coquereli | reverse complement strand
TATTCTTAAAGTGCATTTTGTCCAACCTTCAAAAACCCAGTGAATACAAAATATTTAACAGAAGAGAAAAAGAGAGGAAACCACCAACTCATTTTATAAGGCAAATAATAACCTTGAAATCAAAATCAGATGAAAAGAGAAAAAATTATGAATACAGATATAAAATTCCTATACAAAATACCAGAGAAATAAATTAAATAACATAATATATATGTCAAAATCAAATAATGTCTAGTCTAATAAATCAAGAACAGTTCAATTTTAAAAGAATCCAAAAGAAAAAATGAGAAAATAACATGAGCAGGCAATTCACAGAGGAGAAAATCTATAAACACATTAATACATATTAAAACTCTCTAGTATTTAGGGAAAAATATACAATTAATACCAAAACATAAGTGAGGAATATTTTTGCACACACAGAGTTGGTAAAATTTAAGAAGTCTGACAATATCAAATATTGACACAAATAGGGAGAAAGTTGCAAAATTTAGGCTTTCCAGCATTGATGGGAAAGTTGTAAATTGCTACAACTACAAACACTTTGTTTAGCAATTGGGCAATACCCAATACAACTGAAGAAGTACACACCTAATGATGCTACACCTCCTCCTTTGGGCATATTATCCAGAGAAAACTCTTGCAAAAATGCAGAAAATGATATGTAGAACATGTGAACTGTAGCACTGCTTATAACATTAATAAAAGGGGAAATACTTAAAAAGCTTCCAAAAAAAAAAAGAACAAGTAAATAAATTGTAGTTATTATTAATATGAAACAATGGAATACACAGAAGTTTAAATAAGTGAACTGGAGCTATGAATATCAATATTAGGAAGTGTCAAAACTTAAATATAAGCAAAACAGGGATAGACTGATGCAATATTATATTACGCATATATATAAATTTGAAAGCACAAAAACCAATATCATATATTGTTTATGGGTCCATACATATGTAGTAATAGTCTAGAAATAGTCTTAGAGAAGTTGATAATTTTCAATTCGATTGAATTGCTGATAATGGCAGACAATTTGGATCAATATACCCACAGAGAAAAATCTATG
>NW_012155841.1:351684-388265 GCF_000956105.1 Propithecus coquereli | reverse complement strand
TGGAATGTTCTTCCCAGAAGGAAAGTCACCCCCATGTCACGAGCCCATCCGAGCCCATCCCATGGGTCAGGCTCCCCACCCCGAATGTCTGGCCCAACCCCTGGAACAAACTGCTCTTGGCTGGGCCCAGGGTGCCAGCTGGGGTTCTTGTGTCCCCAGACCCTCAAAGGAAAGAAGACCCCTGCTGCGGAGGCTGCTGCCAGGTGTGCGCCCCGCCCAGCCGCGGGCCCGAGGCCTAGTGCTGCCGTCGTGGAGGGGCTCAGCTCAGGGGAGCCTCCCTGCAGGCAGCAGGCGACCACCCTGCCCGGTGGCCTCATAGGCAGGGGGTACACCCAGCCCAAACCCGCAGCCGCACAGAGGCAGGCAGGGGAGCCCACTGGGCCTGCTTTGAGGAGGCTGGACCCTGCAGGAGACAGGGACACGGCCTGGGCCCTGTGGTCGGCTGTCAGGGGCTCCTGCCCGGAGGAGGCGTGACCGCCAGCATGCAGCCGCCCGGCCGCTTACCGAGGTACCGGAGCACGGCGTCCAGGGGCTTGCGCGCCGCCTGCCTCGGCACCAGCGGGCTCTGGGAAGCTCCGGGCAGCCGGGCTGTGCCTGCGAGGGGCCACGTGGTGTGAGGGCGCTGCCCACTCCCGACCTGGCGCTCTCACCCCCGGGGTAGCAGACGGGGCCCTGGCCGGGTCCCCAGGTGGCCCCCCCCCTCCACCTGCAGGGACAGCCCCGGGGACGGGCGCTCACACTCGGCCTTGATGGCTGCGCTGTTGATGGGCGTGTAGGGGTGCCGCGCGGCGTGCCACGGGCGCAGGATCTCGCGGCACAGGCGCCGAGCGATCCTGGTCAGCTTGGTGGTGTGCAGGTAGAAGGCCTGCCTCGTCTTCATGGCGAACTTGGGGCTCCCGCTGCTCCGGGCTGGGATGCCGTGGGGACTCTGCAAAAGGGGGCGCACCGCCCCGACACAGCGCCATGACCGGGGGCCGAGGACCCGAGAGGCCCCCACGCGGCAGGCGGGGCGGGCGCCGCCCGCTTACCATGTTATTGCGGTTTGGTCCTGGCCTCTCTCCATCTAACCGGGTTGGCATTTTCAAGCCACCATATTTCTTCCAATATGTCCAACAAGATGCGCAGAGACGACACTGCATGTTAGGGGGACCCCAAGAATACCACTGGTAAGACTGTGTGGCTACGGACAACAAAGTTGGAAATAGACGGATTCTTAAGCAGAACCAGCGACGTCAGAGTGTTCCACAGCGTCCCTGCCGCCCCCAGCCGGGCCCGGGGCAGGAGGGGGTCCCTGGTCCCCTGCCCCGGGGGCACCCCGCACACCCCAAGAGGCTCCCCCACCACGCCCCACTGCCGGCGCGGCCCCGTCATCGGCAGGGCCCTCCCAGCCTGGGCCCGACGGGACCCTTGGGGACACCGCGGAGCACCGCGGCACGCGGCCGGGCGTCCCAGCGCCCTGCCCGCCCAGGGCACTTACTGTAACAGCTCTCGCAGGCCCGGCCGGCCCCGGGGCTCTGGCCTGGTGCCCCTGTGCCGTTCACCACGCCGGCCTTGACATTGTTGACGCTGATCTGGTTTGGATTTGGCTTGTTACTGAAAGCAGGAAAGGACAGGAGGCGGGAGTCACAGGGCAGGAAACCCGGAGGGCCCATGTGCGCAGCGTGCAGCTCTGCTGGGCGGCCCCCCGTCCAGATGCTGTCCCTGCAGCCCTCGGCCCCACTGGGGGCCTGGCCTTCGCCCTCCAAGTTCCTGGAGCTGGGTCCCACCGAGGCTCAGGGTGGCGTCCAGGTCCCCAGCCAATCCCACAGGCCAGCTCAGCTGGACTCACTCGTCTGGGTGCCGATGCCCCCACCAGCCAGGGGCCTTGGACGCACTGAGACACAGCCCCACGAAGGGTGCCCGACGCCCCAGCCTCGGAGCCAGCCCGCCCCGCCCCCTGCTGGCCCCAGGGACACTTACTAGTTGGGAATATACACTTGCTTCAGCTTGCTCTCTGCTTCGGCTGCCTTCAAGCGTTTCTTAAGACAAAAAAGAGGGTTGGCAGAGAGGTCAGTAGGTGGGGCCCACTGGGGCTCAGGAACCCCCCCCCCCCGTACCATGGCCTGCACCCGTCTGTCCCAGGGCCCGGCCCCGGAGGGCGCCACGCAGCAGGACAGGGCACACCCAGCACGGGGCGGCGGCGCCCACCTGCTGCACGTATCTGTCGGTGGTCTTCCACATGTAGTAGTACTCGATGATGCTGGTGAGTGACTTCCACGGGAGCTGCGCGAGAAACACGTGTCACGTGGGGCAGGGACGCGGCTGCCGCCCAGACGGGTGACGGGGAGCAGGGCGGGGCGCGGCGGGAGGGCTGAGGGGGTGCTGGGGGCACCACGCTGGGCCCTGTCTGCAGGGTGGGGGCGATCGAGGCAGGGAGAGGAGCTGCCACAGGGCCGGGGCTGGGTGGGGTCCTGCTGCGGTGGCACTGCCCACCTGGCACTCCAGCAGTCACTTCTGTTTGTTTTTAATTTAAAAAGTTCTTTTTTTATAGAGACAGGGTCTTGCTGTGTGGCCCAGGCTGGGGTGCAGCGGCGTCATCGCAGCTCACTGCAGCCTCCACCTCCCGGGCGCCGGCGTCCTCCTGCCTCGGCTCCCGAGTGCCCGGCCACGCACCAGCCACCCCGTGAAGCTGCGTATTGTCCTGCTCTTCACTCCGGATCTCTCGGAGCACTTCTCCTCTGGGTGAAATCATTTAACTTCGCGGCTTCCCTTCTCACATCCTCTGTCGTTCCTGGAACGCTCACTAACTCACTGCTCTCTCTGCGCAAGGCACGCAAGCGCCCGCTGCCGAAGCCCCAGGTCTTCCGAGTTCGCGGTGCTTTCCCGACTGCGCGCCGAGTCTGCCGCTGTGTTCCCGTGCTCCACGGCGAACTGTCAGAACGTCGTCGTTCAATCTCTAGGGGCCTGAGTTTCCCCAGTCTACGTCACGGTGAGAGAATCCCACCTGCAAAGTGCCTGCTTCTCCGGTATTTACCGACTTACGTAACGTAGCGACGTGTGTTCCGTGGCACGGAGCATCTGAGACCTGTCTCATTAAGCACAGAATTCGGATGGTTCTTGTGTTTGCTCCGCTTGGGCGGCCAGAGAGGAGGAGCCGAGATTGCGCTGGCTGGGACGTGGCCCCGCAGCCCCTTCCCTCTGGCTGCGCAGGGCTGCTGTCCCCCGCCGCGCCATCTGGCGGTGGCGGTGCAGGTTCAGCCCTGGTGCATCTCCTCTGCCACGGCCGGCTGCAGCCCGCCCTCGAATTCTCTGTTCCGGAGTCTGATGCGCCATTTCTAGCCCTTATCCTCGGGCTCTATTTATTTCTCGTCTGAGGAGGTTTCTCCTGTCGTTTAGCTTTTCAGCCAAGTCAGAAACGTACCCGCCTCACAGAGGCCGCAGGCCAGGAGCTGGGCCAACGCCCCGGCTGGCACCTGTCCCCTCGGCTCAGCACACCCCACTGAAAGCCGTCTTTCCCCCCCAGCAGACGCTTCCCCTGGACGGAGCGCCTCAGTGGGTCCCCCCGGCAGCCCCTCTGCCGGGCCTGGGCCACTTCCGTCCACTATGCTCCCTCCAGGCTGGGCCTTGCTCCCATCTCCGGCGCTCTGGCTGCTCCCCCAGGCCCTGCTGCACTGACTTGGACTGTCATTATTTCGACGATGCCCTGGTCACATGACGGCAACACTGCTCTGCCCTGGCCCCTCAGAGGACCAGGGACAGGTCGCCCGGCTCTCTGCACACGGCCACGCTCCTCTGAGGGTGGCCTGACGGGCTTTGCCATGGTGGTGAGCATGTTCTTCTTTCAAACAAGTTTACAAGCATCTCAGCGGGAGCCGAGGTGGGGTGGGGGGGAGGGGTGTAGGTTCGCTAGGCCGGAACTTTCAAGGGACACACAGGGACGCGTAAGCTCAGCTTAGTTAAAAAAACAAAGACAAGGACAGGGGCCACAGTGGCAACAGGAGGCTGCCAAGTGTGTGCGAGACCCCACCCTCGTCCTCGCCACGGCAGCAGCGGCAGACGGCCCTCGTGCCCCACGCCTGTCTGCTCAGCGCACAGTGGCCGTTAACGAAGCTGGCAAGAAATGCCGTGGCCTCTGTGGCTGAGCCACACGACAGGACGGGAGGGGAGGCCAGGGCGGGCTGTGGGGGCACACACAGCTCCACGTGGGGCTTGGGGCTGCAGGGCAGACCCCCCAAGAAGAGAGTGGGGCCCAGACCCCACACCCTCAGCCAGCTGGAGGTAAGACACAGCCAGCCCCTCCCGTGACCCTGCCACGGCACTCACAAAATCTTGCTGAATGTCTGTGAAATCCTTCCCGTATTTTTCCAGGGCTTCCTCGAAGAGGTTGGCCTCTGACGCAGACCACTCCTCCATCTCGTCCCTGCAGAGCACCGGCCCGCCCTGCGGCACCAGGGCTGAGATGGCCTTGGAGATGTCGTAGATGTTCCTGTGAAGCGTGTCCATGGCGTGGAACTGCGGCGACACGGCAGGGGCGCCCGTGGTTAGTGCCACCCCAGCCCCCGAGGAGGCTTTTCCTGCAGCTGGTCAAGGCCCCCACTCCCTCAGTGCCTCTAGGTGACAGCCCTGGCTGCCCAGGTCCCTGGCAACACGCCACTCCCCACAGCCCTCGTACACGTGGCTGAGTCCGGGAGACCGGCAGAGGCCAGGGTCCAGGCAGGACAGCCACCTCCCCAGGGTCCTGCATGGGGGCGGGCATGGGCCTGGCGGAGGGAAGGGGAGGCACCGCTGCCCCCCAGCAGCCACTCACCAGGGTGATGTCCCGGGAGGCGGCCGCGGCGCTCATGTGCAGACTGGGCTGTCGGACGGAGCTGCTGCAGTCCAGGGCCCGAGCGAAGGTGCCCACAGAGCTGGGGACAAAGAGACGCGTTGACGGCTAGAGCCAGCCAGGACGCGGGCAGTGCTCGCGCCGCGGGGGGCTCGGGAGGGGTGGGAGGCCACGGGCACCGGAGAAAAGCCTCGCAGGCTCAGAACTCCATGTGCTCCCTCGTCCCGGGGCACAGAGCGTGCAGGACAGGGCCCAGTGTGACTTCAGGAACGTTCCGGAGCTCCTGCGTCTGAGTGTGCAGTGAGCAGCCGCTGCGGGGTCAGGAAGCCCGAGCTCTCGCTGTTCTCTCCCAGGCTTCTTTCTGCCTCCCGAGCTGCTTGCAGGAAAGGCAGCCGGGCCCTCCCCGACGGCTGCTCCGGGGCTGCCTCCTTCCTGCCCCGCAGCCCCTGCCCCAGTCTCCAGCCAGCCTGGGCAGCCCCGCCCCGCAGGCGGCAGCCCCCAGCGGGCCATCTCCACCCTCGGGGAAGCGGAAGCACCTGGGCCGGACCCTCCTGAGCCTCTCTGGGAACTCGGGGTCCCGGGTGGGCCTGTGGGCTTCACATCCCCAGTGCCCACTGCAGGGTGAGGAGAGCAGGGAGCAGGGACGGGGGTCCCAGGTGGGGTCCTGCCCCGGGAGGCGGGCAGCGCTGTGGCCATCCCTGGCCCCGGCACTCACCGGGCCACCACCAGGAACTGGTCGATCTGCTTGTCGATGAGCGGGTTGTGTGCCTCCCACACCTTGGTCTCCAGCTTGGCCTGGTCGCGGCCGTCCTCCTCGCCTGCAGGCAGACGTGTGGGCTCGTGGGACCCACCGTGGCGCCCCAGCGCGAGGGCTGCACCCCCCTCCCACCCGGGGGGCTGGGAGCTGCTGGGACGGAGGCAGGGACGGGCTGAGACAGTCGTGAAGTCAAGGCCAGAGGGAGGCTAGGACGCACGCTTGCGCTCACGCGTGCACTCGCACGGCACGTGTGCACTCGCACGGCACGTGTGCACACGCACGGCCGGGCACAGAGCTCCAGGGCACGCTGAGCACCCAAGTGAGGAAGCGCGTCGCCCGCCCAGGGCTGGGAGCGGCCGTGGTGTGGGGAGGGCAGCGTCAGGATGGCAGGTCTGGCCCACGTGCTTTGCAGTTGGCCGCGGCCGCAGGCGCCAGGAAGCCTCACCTGAAGGTTTTAATCAAGCTTTTTGTTCTGAGATGCCAAAGAGTGACATGCCACTATAAGAAGTGACAGAGGCCCGAGGGCCCTTTTCCGCCCCCAGGGAAAGGTCCTGTGTCACGTCCCACATCATGACCCCCGTCACGGAGCGCACGCTGGCTCACAGGGACCCTCTGATGCCAAGGCTCCCCTCTGGCCGTCTGCCCCCCCAGGAGAGGCCCCGGGCACAAGCCAGCGCTGGGGTCTGGGTGTCGTCGGGCGTCACCTGCCCGCCTGGCCGTCCCCGACCTGTGGGGAGCTGGGGTGATGGGGACGTGCCCGTGGTCTGCAGGTGGCAAGAGCCGCTAGGCCTTCTGGGCGGCAACCTTTGCTCACAGAGAACAAAACCACGGTGCCAGGACAAACCTCAGCGCGGCCAGGCCCAACTCCCGGGGAAAACACGGAGGAGGATCCTGTGGTCGCCCCGTCCAACCCCCCGGCCAAGGCCACGTCCATGATTCAGCGCAGGGATCGAGCTTCACGTCTCGCCAAGATCCATCAGCTCCCCTTTGGCCCTCGGCGGGGACAGGCCCCCGACTGGGGCTTCCTCCGTGAGCACATGGCGAGCTCCTGGGGCTGGTCGGGGCTGAGCGTCCCCAGGAAGACATCGTCCCTCTCCGTGGAGCCGCTCCAGACCTGCTGAGGGCCGGGTGCCCTCAGCCGCACGCGAGGTCAGGCCTCGCGGCCTCCAGGAAGCAGTGCTCGGCCAGGCTCTGGGGGGAGAGAGGCCCCGCGCTGCAGATGCCCACGGGCCGGGGCGGAGCCGGGCAGCTGGGAGGCCTGTTTCTGTGGCACCCGCAGGACCTCAGTGGGGTTTCCAGCGTCGTGGGTGGGTCTCCTTCCTGGTGTGGATGATGCCCTGAGATGCCTCACCCCGGGGAAGCTGGGGTCCAACTCCTGCTCGCGTTCCGGGGTCTGAGGGCCGCAATGCCGCCCCAGCAACTGCCGGGCAGCCCGGCCCAGAGCCAGGAGCCGAGCCGGCCCTCAGCGCCGCAGCCTGTCCTCTCACCACTGCTCGGACAGTGGTGTTCCCTTCGGAATGCCGCACGCACCGCAGACAGGCTGCTGCTCCGTGTCATGTATTACGGGAGGTGGGGAAGGCTCTGGAGCCACACGACTCTCTCTGCCTCCCACCAGATGGCGAGGTCACGGGGTGGCGCAGGGCTGCGGAGGGGGCGGGGCTGCTCCTGCACGGCCCCCGCTCTCCAAGCCAGACCTGGGGCTTTCCCCAACTGCAGGCTCGTTCTCCTGCCCGCTCGGACTCCAGCCGGTAGAGCTCCAGGTGAAGTCCTTTCCCTTCCAGGCCACCCGTTTCTTTGGTCCCCACCGTGATCAAAGTTCACGTGGGTTTCCCAGCTGTGGCCGCGCTACTTCCAACGGGATGTCTCGGCTACCAGCCCCTGCCCCCTTGGCTGGGCCGGGAAGGCAGACGCCGCTCCAGGCCGCGGACTCGGGTGTCCTCACCGCACAGCATCTTTAAGGTCACGAGCCCGGTCGCTGGCGCCTCGGAGCAGGTCTTCTCAGCCTCGCAAGGACGCTGCCAATGGCCCCCAGGGCGCTGTGCAGGGCACGTGCCACCGTGGCGGGAAGGGACCACCCCGGCTCTGGTGACAGGGAGCGAGTGTGTCCAGGACGCGCCCGGGAGTGACGGCCAGGGAGGGCGGTCTCCGCATGTGGGGCAGGCGCAGCGGCCAGCCTACCGCTCAGCACGTCCAGCCCCCACCACTCGGCGCCTCTCTGCCTGAGTGGCAGGAACCAAACCCGGAGGGCAGCCCGAGGAACGAGACACGCAGGAGGAGCAGGTGGGGCCGCGGGAGACGAAGGACACGCAGGCCAGGGCCCCGCTGCAGAGCGAGGACACAGCCACCAAGGGAGAGCGGCGGCTGCGGACGGGCAGGTCAGACCCTCACAGCCAGCGCTCAGAGGAAAACACAGGGCGCGAGACGCCAGGCGGTGACGCGAGAAAGGCAGCTGCGTGTGAGGCGAAGAGCTCGCGGCGGGAAGGAGAGAGCACCCGAGGGCGCCACTTCTGGTCAGAGTCCAGGAAGGAGAAGAGAGGAGGGAGGCCAGGTCTGAGGTTTCTGTGCACGCGGGCACGAAGCCCTGACGTGACCGAGGGGACGCAGCACGGTGGCCTTCTAGGAGCCCATCGGGACGCGCTGACCCCCGAGGAGCGAACCAGGGAGAGAGGGGGAGCCCCAAAGACCCAGGGGGCGCCCCGGCCGGTGCTGGCCCGCTGATAACAGAGGTGCTGTCCCCACTGCTGTCCACACCGGAGACGGAGGCCCCTGAGGCCGGGCAGCCGGCAGGGCAGCCCAGCTCCAGGGCCCAGAGCTCACCCCAAGGACGTCCCAGGGAGACGGAAGGGAGAAGCCAAACCCAGCTGCACGTTTGGACGGAGCCCAGGAGTTTCCATACGCCACGGCGGGAACTGGTGGTCGGTCTGCAGAGACCAGCACACCCAACCCCAAGAGGGTGCAGAACAAGGCCAGGACCCCCCGGGAGGGCCACGGCGACCCCAGTGCGCCAGCTGTGTGCCGAACCCCACGGGAGCCCTGGTTAAAGGCTCAGTATATTCTAACACCACGTGGTGACACAGCCGTGGGGGCGACGGGAAGTACGGAGACGGGCCGAGAGCTCAGCAGGTGGCGTCTGCTGCAAGGGAGGAGGGGACACACAGGCCTCAGGGCCAGGGTCCCGGGGCCAGGGCAGAGCCGTGGCAGCCGTGGCAGTGAGGACCTGGGCCGCGCAGCTGTTAATACTCGGCGGGAGCGCGGGCACCGCACAGGTTCCTCTGTTCACAGCTGAGCCTGGTTTTGGCTCAAGGGTCCAAAAACAGACCAAGGACGCTGACCCCGCCAGTACGCCTGCCCAGAGGGGCGAGCCCAGGTGCCCCGGAACCCGCCGGTGCGGGAGGAAGGCTCTGGCCTCGGCAAGCTCGGCGATGCACCCTCTTTGTACGACCAGAGAGAGGAGACGCGAGGCGCCGTCGATGGCAACCCCAACGCCATCCCGAGTCGGAGGTGGCACCATGTGGAGAAGGGACTCTCACGAGTGACGAGACTTGGTTTCTCTCTGCGAGAACCTGGAGTCCCAGCTCACGCACGTAACCGGCGCCGAGGCCGAGATGAGATGCCGCGTCCCTGCCGCATCCCCGCGGGCAGAGCGGACGGCCAGTGGCCTGCCTCCCGGTGCCACTCAGCGGGCTGCGGGCCCTGCGCCTGCCCGTCAGGAGGGCTGGGGTTCAGGCTGAGAAGAAAGCGTGGCAAAGTGAGCCCGCCACGGCGCCCCAGGCTGCTGACGGCCAGGCGGAGAGGATGGTGCTCTGCGCCCTGCCCCTCACTCCCGGCTGGTCCGGGGGCCGGACACCCACAGGCAAAACCCACGAAACACCAGGGAATTTCCTCCAAAGAAACGTTTTGGAGACAAGAGCTCATCACAACGTACTGAAAAGCAACAGTCTCAACACGCCAGGGATGGCCGATCGGCACGCTCTGCGCCAAGGCTCTGGGGCTTCCCCGGGACCCCGACTTCCCAAGCCTGGGCCACGCCTGCCGGAGGGAGGCCCGGTGAGGGGCACGGCTGCCGCCCACTCACAGAGACGCAGGCGCAGCTGCCTCGCCAGCACACCCAGTGCCCCGGCCGCCTTGGCGTGGCCCTGCCTGCCCTACCTTCTTTCAGCAGGTCGGTGATGTCCGCCTGGTACCGGTTTCCTACTCGGATCTCTCCTTTATCCGCCAGGAGGGTTTTCTGCTGCGGGTCGTAGACGAGAGAGTAGAAGAAGAAATCCTGGAAACACCACACGAGACAGAGGCGTCAGCACGCGCCCTCGGGGGCCGTGGGGAGCCAAGTCCTGGGGCAGGAGGGAGGGGCCTGGGGAAAGACGCCCATAGTCGGGGTCTCGGGCCCCTGCCCACGATGCGTGGCGGAGGCTGCGGCGGCAACAGGAGAAGAGAGATACAAAGGCCGAGAGGGAGGAAAGACCCCCGTGTTACTGGAAAGGACTCCCGGAAACCTCAAGGAGCCGACGGACGGTCAGACCCCGCGAGACTTTGCCAGGGTTGGCCGGTGTCCCTGACACACACACACACACACACACGGCTTTCCTACTGGCAGAACGACGGAAATTTAATTTATAAAAACGCATTTAAGAGCAAGGAAAACTATGAGGCGCCGCGGCACAAATCTGACACATTCTCGGCACAGCCCTGGGCGCCTGGATGTGTCACGGGACACGTCAACACGTGGATGGTTACAGAATGTTCTGGAGGCAACGCCACGGAGCAGCTGATGGGGACAGTGGGCGTGGCCCTCCTGACCACGACCGTCTTTCACGGCCACCGGGCCTCCGGTGGAACTTGTGTGACTGGGCCCTTCCCGCCCTCCACGCCCGGCTCCCGGGAAACCGCGGAGAGCTGGTTTTCGTGATCTTTGGCCGTCCTGGAGTCCTAGCCGCGTGAGCTCCGGCGACAGGGTGGCGGCTCACCCTCCTGCTCCCACTTCATCTCCCGACGCATTTTCGGTTTCCCCAGCCGTCGCCCCGCGTCCCCTGCCCTGCTCTGACAGCCGCCCCCGAAACGCCGCGCGTCACGGCGTGAGCACAGCCGCGGGTGCCTCGCCCTGCCCGGGAAGGACGGGCCGTCCAGGGCGAGCCTCGGCCTGGGCACCCGCAGGACCCGGTTCTCTGCCAGGTTCCCCCGTCACGTTTTCACTCTGCCGCCGCGTCTTTAGATTGGTAAAAGCCACGCGGTCTGTTTCACGTGGATGGCGCGTGGGCTGCGGCCGGGTGGGTCTGGTTCTACCGTGTGTTGCTGCTGCTGACTTGGTTTTCCTGTCCTGGGAGTGTGTCTGGCAGGACCAAACAGACGCAGGACCCCGGCCAACGGCGTCTGTTCCCGCTAGGCCCTTCGTGCTCTCACCCGGCCCGCTAAATTCCATTCCCGCTGGGGGCTGTCCGCAGTGGGCCGAGAGAGTGGGAAAGGCCACATCGAGCGCCGGGAGGGTGTCAGGTCGCCCCGCACCCTGCGTCACGTAAGAACCGCCAAGTGGGAGGTGAGCAGCGAAGACTGCTCAGGCCGCCTGCAGACGAGCACCGTCCCCAGCAAGTGTCCGCCGGCCGCCTCCAGCGGGGAACATGCGGCGCCGACGGCCTCGCGCCCACATCTGCACTGCGGACCGGCCTCTCTGCTCACATCGCCTCTGCCCACAGGAAGCGCGGCCTTCTCTGTGGCTCTGCCTGACCGGCAGACGGCAAACCTCATGCCCTGGTGGGAACTCCCCGGCCTCCTGGGAAGCAGGGCCTGCCTCAGCCCTGCTGCGTCCGTGTGCCAGGCAGGCAGCACAGCCCCCCTGCACCCCGCCGGGGCCGCACCTGCCTGCTCCTCGCAATAGGCTGTCTCACCAGGCCGCCCTGGCTCCCGACCGGAGCTTGGCCCTCGCTGGACTGCGCTTCCCACGCCCGTCCGCCTGCTTCAGGCTGCGAGGCAGGAGCGAGCTCATCGTCCCCTCGGGGTCGGACAAGGGTGTGGGGCTGAGCCGGGGACACCCGTGGCCCGGCCAAGGCAGAGAGGGAGGAGCGCCGGCTCCCTAGACGTGCACGGGGGGCTCAGGCCACAAGGTTCCAGCCCCCGCCTGGCCCCAGGTCTTTCCGTAAAACCGTGACAAGTCCTCTACGTAACTGACTGCTCCAGATGCTTCTGACCTACCTGGTCCCAAAACCCACCTTCCCTCCAGCCACTTCTCACGCACCGCACCCTTGCCTGGGGCGATCCTGCTCCCTGGAGGCACGTGGCATCGTCTGGAGACGTTTTCGGTTGCCACAACTTGGGGAGGGCATGTGGCGGGCAGCACCCTACAGTGTACAGGGCAGCCCTGGGGGCCCCGTGGGCCATGGACAGAAGTGGCCACCTGGGACTCCATCTGCTGCTCAGGGGAGCCCGGCCGAGCCTCCTGCAGGGACCCAGGTGGCCCCCGCACCCCTCCCCCTGCCCACCCTCCCCCGCCGGTCGTCCAGGGGCAAGCGGCCCCCAGGGCAGGCAGTGGGCACTGAGGGAGCCCACGATCCTTAGAGTCTAGACTCGGGCGGGGGGCACACACACAAGCACGCTTGGCAGCGGCCGTCGGGACGCCCACCCCGCTTCCCCTCAGACGGGCCGCAGAGCCCAGGCCGGGCTGAGCCTCACCTCCCGCTCCAGGTAGGACTTGAGCGACTCAGTCTCGTTGAGCAGAGTGACGCTGCACTTGCCCCTGGAAGAGAAGGACCAGCAGGCTGGAGGGGAGAAGGCCGCCCGGCGGGGCGCTGGGCGGGGAGCCCCGGGCTACCTGATGTGGGTGGCGGGCAGGGACTCCAGCTGCCGGGACAGGAACAGCTCCCGGTGCCGCAGCTGGTGCTTGAGCTTCTCGGGCAGGTCCACCATTTCCGGGTTCTCCATTTCCTCTTCGATCTCCCCTGAAGGACAAAGAGGCCCTAGGTCAGCAGGGCCCTGCAGACGCACGGCCCCCGGACTGAGGCCCAGCATGCCAGCCCCGCCCCTGCCCACCGGCACCCACCCCGTGCGGGGCCCAGGCCGCTCACTCCCCGCCACCTGGCTCCCTGCCGCTGCCCCGCCCCGTGGTAGCCAAGCGCATCCTTGGCCGGGCCCTGCAGATGCTCGGGCACCGACGTGCCTTCATGCCCAGGCACCCTGAAGGCCCGGGACCCCATGGGCGTCAGGACAGGAAGAGAAGGGAGGACAGTGTCCAGGGCAGGCCTTGGAAGCAGCAGGCAAGAGAGAAAGAAGGGAAACCGAGGCAGCAGCTACCACACGCCCAGGACCGGGGAGGAAGGAGCAGACACCCTCTGTGCACGGGCCCCGTCCCCCAGGCCCCAAGGCCAGATGCCCGCATAGCCCACCGCAGACCTCCCTGCGCCAGTAGGATGCCCCTGGGGACCAGGCGCAGGGACGCAGGGAGTGGGCATGCAGGCAGCCCGTCCGGACCGCCTGGCCCAGGGACAGACAGGAGGGCGCCTTACCTTCCTCGCCGTTGTCGGCCCCTGGTCCGGCTTTATAGCAGACTGACAGGGCTATATAACAGACAGAGCGCCCACACGGCAGGGTTAGCGCCAGCGCCAGCAGCCTGCTCCCTGCCCAGGGCCCGGACCGAGGGCTGCATGGCCAGGGGCTCGGCACACACGGGGGCCACAGGCCTCCTGCCACCCACCTCGGTGCCACGCCTCTGAGGGCAGAGCCCGAGGACCTGGCCTCCAAGGCCGGCCCGCCCAGCTGACCACCGCTGCCCCCTCTCCTTGGTCAGGAGCCAGACCCTCCTCGGCTGCCCCCGGTCTGTGCTCAAGAACCAAATGCCCCCGCCCTATCCCAGGCCTCGGAAGTGGAGTGTGGAGTGGGGTCCCCACTGTCCCCACCATGCCCAGCACCAGCCACCAGTGGGACACCGCCAGCCCCGGTCCCGCCCACCACCGGCCACTCTCTGCTGCCCCCAGGTGGTGGGTGCCGGAAGTCCTGGCACCTGGTGGGGGGGCGACGCCCATAGCTTAGACTGAGGCCAGGGTGCTGTGGCGCCCGCTGGGCCCCGGGACCTGCACACCTGCCCTGCAAGCTCCCCATCCGCGGAGCAGGGCGGGGCCGCCCAGGGCTCGGTCCTTCCCCAGCCTGGACAGAGGCCCACGGTGGCTCCGAGAGCCCCCACCTTGCCGGCAGTCTGATAGCAGCGGTGAGAAGGGGCCCAAGCACAGGGCTCTGGGGTGTAGCCTATCACGGCCCAGAGCCCCCAGGAGACCCCTCAACAGGGGCAGGGACAGCGGGGCAGGGGGGGGCTGTCCCTCACCCCTCACGCTCCAAAGCCCCTCGCGGGCCCTGGGAACAGCTCAGGGCCAGGGCAGGCTGTGCCCACCCACCGCCAGCTCCCGAACCCCCACGCTGCGCCCTGAGGGTGCCAGGGGGCGGTCACCTCTGCCTGTCATTCCGACCCCCAGGAGGACGGCCCTGTGGGGCCGGGCCACAGCCTCCCCCCAAGTAGTCATCCAGGGAAGAGCTTCTGTGCTGCGGGGGCTGCCGCGCAGCCTGGGGCGTCCGGCCTCCCGGGTGTCCTTACACCTCTCCCCAGCGTGGGGCCCTGCGGGGAGCCAGGCCCTCGCCCCGGCTGCGGTGAGCTCCCAGAGGAACAGGAGACGCACGACGGAGAGACAGCCCGAGGGACGCAGCCGCTGCAGAGGTCCCCGCAAGACGGCCGGGCCAGGCCTGAGCCCTCCAGGGGTGGCGGACCCTGTCACCCACGGTGCCTCTCCCTGCAGCTCGCCTCTCAGTTCACAGCAGCCCCTGCAGAGGGGCTGCCAGGACAGCTGTCCAGGGAGTGGAGCCCAGGGCAGCTCTGCCAGGCCCCTTTGGGGCCGCGGCGTGGGCTGGGGTGCCGCCCTCTGCCGCCAGTTCCAAGGAGGCCCTTCCGGGAAGCCCGCGCCTCTGACACCCGCCATCGCGTCACGCTGGAGTTCCCTCCCGGAGCCCTCTCGGTCACGGCCGTGCTCCGGCACGCCTGACGGCAGAGCCTAAGTGACCGCAGTCACTCTGGGCTACTCGTGGACACGCCCGCTGCATGGTGACACCAGCTTCCCTGGGCCACCCAGCCAGCAGCCCCCGCCGCACCCCAGGGACAGGACAGAACGGCCCCCGATGTGGCGTTGGAGCCAACCTTGCCGCAGACGTGCCCGGCACCTGCAGGGCCCATGCTGAGCCCCCACAACCCCTCTGAAACATGCTGCTTGTGGACCCCGAGACCCCCCGCTCTTTTCCTTGGCACCTGGAGGCTGCAGCTTTGGGGCTGGAGGGCACAGGGGTGTGCCCAGCTCCAACAATCCCTCCTCTGGGCAGATAATCAGGGTCCGACTGTCCCACGAAGCCGGGCAGGCTGTGGCCAGCTGACTGCTCCCTTTGGGCCAGCCCCACGCCCCACAGTCTGTGGGCTGCACAGGGCTCACCCCACCCGGGCCCAGGGCCTGCACGCCCAGCCCGGCTGCACTGACCCCCGGGGTACTGAGAACAAGGTCCCGGCCGTGCGAGGGGGGAGGGGAGGTGCGCCCACACCCTCCCACCCACCCACAGCAACCACCTGGGCCCCAACTCCCAGCGGAAGCTAACGGAGCCTGGGGGTCAGCAGGGAGCCCCCGCGAGGCAGGGTGGGGGACACCGCAGCCCGTCCCTGACGCCCCCACAGCAGAGAGGAGGTGGCCTGGATGCCGTCCTGCTCTCGCCACATAGCACCTGGGGCGGGCAAACAGTGCCAGGGCCTTCCACCCGTGGTCCTTCCGCCACCGCTGTGGGGGCCCTGGACCTCTACCCACTAGGAGCTGGGGCTGCAGCCCACCGGTGACAGGGAGACACCAGGGATGACTCCTGACAAAGTCAGGAAGAGAAAAGGGATGTTCCCGGTCAGGCCCAGGGGCCTCGCTGGGCTGGGGGCTCCCACCTGGGCAACTGGGCACAAGTGGCAGCCAGTGACTTCCCACCTGCCTGCCTCCCCCAGCACCCGAGGAGCCCTTCGGCAGGAGGGACCGAGTGTGGCTGCGCCGTGGCGCCAGCGTGCCCGGCAGCGCTGGTCAGGGCCTGCCCGGCGCCTCTGCCCATGCGGCTCCCACGCCAGCAGCCGCCCCGGGGCCAGGCAGTCCCAGTAGCTCCGTGACTCGTCTGCCACGTGGGGGACTTCACCGGTCTGTGGGCGCCTGCGCCAGAGTAAGCCGGGCCCACCCACAATGGCGAGGGCGCGCTTCCACGCGTCCGGGAGCTCCACGCCCCTGCGAGCCCCTGCGAGCCCCTCCGAGGCAGGCTCAGGTTTGAATTGTAAAGAGGAGGCAGACAGGGACTGTTTTCTGAAAATGCTACTCTGAATGCCAACGGAAACTTCTCCGTAAGATAAAGACGAGCACAGCAGCTGCAGGTCCAGGCCTGGGCCAGCGCCACCCCAAACCTGACACATCTGCGGGGTGGTCCAGCCAGATCTGAAAAGCCTCCAAGTAATCATAAAAGACAAACAAGAACCTTCTACCAACAACCTACACCCAGCCAGCCCCGTGACAAGCACACGCAGGATGTCGGTGAGAGGCAGACCCACTTTTTCCGGAGGGGCTGTTCAGACCCCAAGGGACGCGGCAGACAGATTCCATCAACCCCGGCCCGTGGGGAAAGGAGGCCAGAGCCCTGCACGGGCCCTGCACACAGATTCCTGCAGGTGCACAGACCCGCAGCGGCTGTGGAGAAGAGGATGCAGCAGGCAGGCGGAAGGCGGCCCAGTGAGGCCAGGACCCCCGAGAGCGAGCCCTGGGGACGGCAGGACCCGCCCAGCCCCGCACACCCACCCTCCCCGCCAGGAGGTCGCTGGGCACAGCCGAGACTCACTTGCGTGCTTGTCCGCCAGGGCGATGAGGGTGCTGGAGATGTCCCGCCGCCGGTAGAAGCACACCACCTTGGCCTCCACGTTCCCGTTGGCCGTCTGTAACGGTAAGGCACAGGCCTTGAGCAACGCCGCCACGCGGGCTCACGCAGCACCCAGACGGGGCTCCACACGGGACCCGGCCGTCCACAGCCCCAGCCCCGTCTGAAGACCTCGGGAGTGACCACGTCTCCCTCTGGGGACTCCAGCGACAGGCACGCCACAAAGGAAGCCAGTCCCAGAGCACGGCAAAGCCCTGGGGGAGAGGGCTGACACGACCCCACGGAGGGGACATACACGGGACCTCAACCCGCATCTTGACCCTCCCTCTCCTCTCAACCCTTGGTCCTTCTGGGCACCACCTGAGAACCCTGGAGAAGGTGTCCCCACTAGGAAAAGGCCCCGCCAAGCTGGCACGGCCTTGGCCAGCTCCTCCGGGCACCGCAGGCGCCACCCTGGCCGGGGCCACAGGGTCCCCTCCTGCCCAGGCCCTGCCTGCTCTGCGCCAGTCCTGGGGACCGCTCTCTGACCGTGGAGCTTAGCCAGGTCCAGCTCTGCCCTTGGCCCTGGGTGGCGGAGGCGACCCCGCCCCTCTGCACCCGGAGGTGAGCGCGCGGAGGGCAGCCACGGGTGCAGGCTTCGGCTCAGATCCACATCAAACACAGAGAAGAGCCAGGTGGGACCTGGGGCCCAAACTGCATGTGCTCGAACCGCAATGCCGTGGACGCTCCCAGCCGCTGAGCTGAAACGTCCGCGTGTCGGGACGGAGTGAGAGGCGGCCACAGAACCCGCTGGAGCTCATACAAATCTCAGCGCGGCGAGGACCGTGCATGCTGCAGTCTCGTCGTCGTGGGGCTGCTCGGCGCGCTACCATCGTAGCGGCAAGCAAGGGGCCTGGTCACGGCCAGCCCAGACCAGGCAGGGCCGGCCCCGCCTCGCCGCGCTCGGGGCTCCTCCCTCCCATGCAGCTCCACGCTGGATCACCGGGTACAGGAGTGTGGGTGCCACGCTCCGAGCCACGACCCCAGGCCACTTCCTTTATGCCGCTGCTCAGGGTGCTCCTGGGGCCCCCGGACATGCCGCACCATAATGGGGTTAGAAAGCATTGATTCTTAAATGCAGACGACGTCCCAGTGATGCCCGTCGGGTCTGGAGCGTCACGGCGGGCCAGGAGACGCAGCGACACACAGCAACAGCTGCCCGCCGGGGGCAGCCACGTGGCTGTTCACAGATTTCCGGTTTCTGCACGGCAGGCCGACTGCTTCCACCGTCCCTGCAGACAGGGCCTGTCGGCTCCACACATGGTGCCCTGACCGCGACCGAGTCACTCCGGTGCTCGTGTCGCTACCGTGGACGAGGCAGAGGTGGCAGGGCTGACGCTGCCACGTCCTTCCTCTGCTGCCCGTGTGGCTGCTGCCCGAGGTCAACAACCGCTGCCGCCATTCTCCCCAGCGCCGGGCAGCGGAGCTCCTCGAGAGCGGGAGACGGCACGCGGCCCCCGCTGCCTCCGCGGCTGCCGTCCTCCTGCGCGTTCCGGACGCCCTGGCCCTCCCTCCCAGGACAGCCGCCACGACCCTCCCGGAAAGGTGCCGAACCTCATCGTCCTTCCGAGGGTGGCGGGCGAGCTGGGCCGGCCGCGTCTAGCCTTCTGCCCTGAGACGGGGCCACTGAAAAGGCACGTCCAGTGGGAGCCCCAGGCCTTGCCACGCGACCTGCTTTTTCTCCAGGGACATTCACCACCCGTGCTCTAAATTTAAAAATGTGCCTTGAGGAGCCACTTCTCTCAGTTCTAGGATGTTGCATTTTCCGTCTGCTTTCCGAGAGCACCTTCGACTTCGCCGCCTGGTCCTCTCGTTCCACTCTCCACCTCCTTCCGCTCGCCCTGCCGTTTCGGGCGCACCGCCCCTGCCCTGGGGCCGTCAGTGGCATCCTGCGGTTCCCTCCTGCTCCCTGGCCAGCTCCTTCTCGCCCCAGCTCCACCCTCGCGTGACAGCCCTCCCTGGACATTTCGTGATTCCTGGCCGCGGGAGCTTCCCGACAGCTGGAAAGCTGGGTGCACAACTTCCACGCCAGGCGACGCCGTGGGGGGCCTGTGTTCTGCGGGGTGCCAGGGCTCTGGCTGCCACAGAGAAGCTCTCGATGCCTTCCTGGGAGTGAGAAGCTTGAATGCAAGGGGTGGGTGGCCCCACAGGAGAGCCGTGGGCTAGGCACCCCGCCCCACTCTCCTCGTCCCCGAGCTGGTGGCCAAAGCTGTGGAGAAAGGCTCCGGGTGAGCACAGCTGGGGCCGGCTGTCCTGGTGCCAGGCCCCGGCCGAGGAGCCCCACAGTCCGGCAACAGGGCCCAGGGCCAGGCTGGGCCGTGGCCAGCCCGAGGCAGCACCCCGACCTGCCTCACCGTGCCCCATCGGACCCCAGGGCTCCCATGTCACTGCTGCCACCAGGCCCGGGGGCCAGGGAGCAGCGTCTCGCAGGCAGACCGAGGTCACCCCAGGCCACACGAGTGGCGCCGGCAGCTGGAGATGGTGAGGGGGCTGCCGGCAGGCACAGCCTCTGGGGTGCACGGGGACCCTGTGAACACCCAGCACCGCAACCCCATGCTCTGCTGGGCCTGTGTCCACAGTGGGCGACGGGCCTGCCTCCGCCCCCGCTTCCCAGCCCCCGGGAGAGGCAGGGGCAGAGCAGAGATTGGAGGGGCCAGGCCGGGAACACACGCGTCCACCTGTGCTGCGCCCCAGCCCCAGCTCACAGGCGCGACAGCCCTGGCCAGCGAGAAGCCCGCCAGGGACCCACAGCAGGCGTGGCTTGCAGTGCAAGGCTGCCCAGTGCCACGGGAGACAGGCTGCGCTCGACCCCCGGCCCAGGCAGTGGCACGGCGGCCGAGTCGCTGAGGCCTCAGCAGGCAGCGGCCGCCCAAGGCCAGCCCCGAAGCCGAGGCCACCCACCCTGGGGCGGGGCGCAGGGCCTTGGTTTCGTCCCACGTGGCAACCTGTCAGGGCTCGGGGACAGAGACAACACCAGGAGCCCACAGGCTGCCACGGTGACCCCTGGGGGTCCCCCAGGAACGGGTGTCGGGTGAATTCAGCGCCTCCCTCAGTGACGACACCACGCACCCCGCCCTGCTGCGGCGACGGGCAGGCTGCCGGGGCGGCACGCTACCTTGTTGAGCTCCTCAATCCTGCGGATCAGGTACGGGTTGCTGGAGGAGTTCTCGAAGTAGACGTAGTCTGCAAACAGAGAAAGCGTCAGCCTGTGGCCCTGCAACCCGACCCCTCCACAGCCCGCCTCCCGCCGCCAGGCCAGGCCTCGGCCCGCACCCTCGGGGCAGGGAGCGGAGGGTGTGGGGCAGGCGAAGCCCCCACACCAGAGGGTATGAGCCCAAAACCCACCGGGCAGGGCTGCTGGAGCCTGGGGAGACCCCCCAACAGGCTGCCGCCAGCCACGTAGCCCCCGGCCCCCTCCAGCAACAAGAACAGCAACTGACAGAAAGCGGCCGGCGCAGAGACGGGGCAGCGTCACTGTAGCAGTTACAGGGTCACCCTCATCAGAGCTCGGGGACACCAGGCGCCCGAGGGTACCATGGTGACCCTGCAGGGTTCCCCGAGACTGGCCGTCAGGTGAATACAACTCTTCCCTCAGTGACGAAACCGCACAGCTCCGGCCTCCTCACCAGACAGAGAGCTGCCGAATTTTCCAGAGGCCAAAAGGTCACCCTGAGGGCCCGGGGAAGTCCAGGCCGGGGCGGACACCCTCACCACCCTGACCTGTGCCCGCTCTGCAGACAGGGGCTGACCAAGAAGGTCACTGGCAGGAATCGGCCCAAATGCCCGCAATGGGCGCAGACCTCGCCAACTTCAGCCGCACAGCGCCAGAGAGCCCAGCCCCCGTCTGTCCAGACAGAGGCCCAGTCTGCACTGCTGGGACCTTGCGGAAGAGCCTGAGAGCACCTCCCTCCTGTTGACGCACCTGCAGACGTGCCCCACGAGGACGCACCTGTGAGGGCGCACCTGCAAGCGCGTACCAGGCTGAGCACACACATGCAATACACACCTATGCACACTGCTCCCTCGGCTCACCTGGGCTGCCCCGACAACACGGCTAGATCAGACAGGGCTGGGCCGCCACACAGTGCCATGGTGACATTAAAACCCCACAGGGACACAGCCGCAGCACTCAGAGGGCCGCGGGCAGCAGGGCACACCTGACGGGGAGGGAGGTCTGCGGGGAGCGGCGGCGGCGGCGGCGCGAGGTTTCTTTCCAGGCTGATGGAAATGACCTGGACTTCGACCCTGGCCCAGCTTGTCCAACTCCGTGAAAATACTAACACCCGCTGAACTGCACACACAAAACAGGTGAATTCTATCACATGTGGGTCTCTCAATGAAGCTATTTTTAGAACAAAAGGTCTCAAATCGATACTCTAAGCTTTTACTCCAAGGAACTAGATAAAGAGCAAATTAAACCTGAAATAATTACTTAAACTTGCCAAAAACTGGGAAGAAACCAAATGTCCCTGTATCAGGGAACAGACGAGCCCCCACTCAATCTGGGGGGGTCCATCCATTTCGTGGAAGAGTCCTCGACAGCGACCAGGAGTGAAGCCCCGGCAACCACACGCTGCGGCAACCACACGCCGCAGCAACCACACGCCGCGGCAGCGCTCGAAGGTGCCTCCTGGGAAGGCAGCCGGGCCACGTGCGAACTGCTCGCACAGGACAGCCACAGTGCGGAAGGGGCGCGGCTGTGCGGCGGTCTGGGGGACGAGGGGGGCGAACTGCTCTGTGTCACGATTGTGGTGGCAGCAATGCAACTGTATATTATAATTTCGCCAAAATCCACAGAACTGTGTACTTAAAAGGCGTGAGCTGTACTGAATGTAAATTATGCTTTAATAAATGGACAAATAAACAGAGCAAGAAGTCAGTAAATAATAACGAGCAAAAATCAGGCTGGTGTGGTGGCTCACACCTGGTCGCTAGAGGCCAGGAGTTTGAGACCAGGGCACATAGCAAGATCCCATCTCTTAAAAAAAAAATAAAAAGAAAAACAAATTAGCCAGGCGTGGTGGTGCACAGCTGTAGTCCCAGCTACTTGGGAGGCTGAGGTGGGAGGATCGTCTGAGCCCAGGAGTTCGAGGCTGCAGTGGGCTGTGATTGTGCCACTGCACTCCAGTCTGGGCAACAGAGTGAGACCCTCTCTCTAAAAAAATTAATTACTTTAAAAAATAAATAAAGAGCAAAAATCAATGTGAAAACAGAAAAATAACGCAGAAATGAAAATCAAAGGAACCAAAATCTGATTATTCATAAGATCGATTGATAAATCTACAGGCAGACTGACAGAGCAAATGCAGGCGGCACCGACAGCCGGCGTGGGGACTGGGGCGGCGCTGGAGAGCCCCGGGCACGAGGCCTCCGAGAGCTCAAGCCAGTGACCCCACACCTCAGACAAAACGGACCGATCCATGGAAAGACAGAAACTACCAAAGCTCACTCAGGAGAATAGGCCTTGTACACGCCGAAGAAACTGAATTTCAACAGCAAAAGCTCCAGACCCAGATGGCTTTGCTGGTGAATTCTATCAAACGGCTACAGAAAAATCAACACCGTCCCCACACCGGCTCCTCCGAAAACAGACGCGGAAACACTATCCGACTCACGGCGAGGCCAGCGCCAGGCCGACGCCGCACCAGGCAAAGACAGCACGGGACACCGCGCCAACGCACAGGCGAGTCCCCACAGAGCGTCAGCACCCCGAACCCAGCACCCTCGGAACGGGTCGCGCATCTCGGCCGCCGTGACGGACCTGGGGGCACGAGGTCGGCTCCACATTCAGAACTCAACGTAACTCATCAAATGACAGAATGAAGAAAACCATGACCGTCTGAGCAGATGAAATCCAACATGCGCCCCAGCTGGCATCTCTAAGCAAGCCGGGGAGTGAGGGTCACTCCCCTTTCCACGTTCGCGGAGACCCGTGGCGTACGCCGCCCCTCACAGCGGCAGGGCGGGTGCTTTCCCCTGGGTCGGAGTGAGGCAAGGACGTCCCCTCTCCTCTGCTACTGACTGCAGCGGAAGTCTCAGGCAGTGAAGTGAAGTGAGGAGGAAAAGTTATTGATGATAAACGAAAGGCACACAGACCGGAAAGGAAGAAGTCACACTTTCCCCGTGCAGAGGACATTGTCATCTCTACAGAAGTTCCTGAAGAATCTACCAAAGGAACTATTAAGATCAATGTTTTAAGGGTTTAGCAAGCTCACAGGATACAGAGGTCAACAGATAAAAGTTAGTGCTATTTCCATGTACTACTAACAAACACTTGGAAATTGAAACTTCAAAAGTACCATTTACAATAGCACCAAGAGAAGTTGAACATTTAAGTGTAAATTTTATAAAAGATCTGCAGATCTTTAAAGATTAAAAGGTCTGTGCAAAGATTTACATGCTGGAAACTATTAACGTAAGACACTGGCGGGAAAAGTCAACCAAGACCTAAGCAAGTGGCAACACAGAAGGTGTCGCGACTAAAACACACGCCAACAAACTCCCCGCGAAGGCCCAGAGAGGAAACGGTTCAGGCTGTGCTGGCCAGGAGGCCAAACCGAGGACGTACATCGGTGCCAGTGGAACTGTTGTAACACAGGTCTGCAAAGTTTTTACCAATAAAATTAAAAATAACTGTGTGCAATTTTCCATAATACAGATGTACTAACAAGACCCGAACTCTGTCGTGGGGACGACATTTTCCTAACTGGGGTTCAAAGTCAGTGTTACCTGTGATCAACACCAACTGCAAATGCTCACCTCCCAATGCCGACCTGCGGCGAGGTCTTGTGTTTTACCTTTAAACGTCTTTCCACACACGCAGGTACTGCCAGATGCTGACTGGATCGACAAGTGTGTAACCGGGTATATTCGCTGCTTAGAAGGTGGTCACGGCGCCACGCCAGCGGTCACGGCGCTAGTCACGGCGCCACGCCGGATTCTCCTCTCGACATCTTTCCGTCAGCACGTCCGCAGTGCAGGGACAGCTCAGCGGGCCTGGGCTGCCCACACACCGCCCCTTCCACGGGCCCCTCAACCTGCCCCTGGGAGGCTAGCTGAGGCCTTAGGCCATGCCGGACGGGCCATGCTGACAACGCGATTTACGGCAGGGGCCTTGGGCCACGTGGAATCAGCATGACCTCCGCAGGGGCCAGAGGCTGAGTGAGGAAGGGCAGCCACACGGGTGGTTGGCCACAGCGACGTGAGCAGCCTCCGACGAAACCTGCACCCCGAGGCTCAGGTGGGCCCCCTGGCCAGCAGCACGCCACGCCCGCCGTCACACACTGCCGCAAGAACTGGGCCCGTCCACGATGCCACAGGGACGGGACGCCCGTGAGCCCCCACCTGGCCTCTCCGGAGCCCTGGGCCCTGCCCCTGTGCCTTTGCTGACTGGTCGGGATCCTTTTGTCGCGGTCAGCTGCGACCCTGAGCGCGGCCGCTTCGCTGAGCTCCGCCAGTCCCTCCAGCACATCACGGAGGCTGAGGGTGGTCTTGGGGACCCCAAACTACGGCGTGTGATTATGAGACCAGTCGCTGTCGGCCGAAGGCTGGGTGGGCCCTCGACACACTCATGTGGACTTTGAAACACAGAGAACCCCTCGTGCCCGCGTCGATGTGCAAGGCCCAGCGCTGGGCGGTCTCGGCCCAGGGGATGAGCCGCTGCACGGCGCGCGCGTGGAGGTCCGGCCTCGCCCTTCGCCTTGGCGCAGTAAGGAAACTGCATGAAGCGGTTTGTGACTCAAATGCTATCTGCCGCCAAGATGACTTTTCCACAGTGTTAAGTTTTGCAAATCACTGTTTGTTTTGCCTTGTGATTTTAGGATGAGTTCATAAACAACGTTATCAAGTATTCAGCAAAAGCTAATTTCCAAAGTCATTTAGTGTTTTAATAATGCTGGTTAAGAGTGGTTTTTCTCATTCTAAAAATTTTCAATTTCAGCGTTGAATTTTTTAAAAAGCTATAAAACTTTAACGACTGCCAAGCCATCAAGCTGCTTGTGTAGCAGGACAACTCAACATATTCAGCCTCTGTTTCTGAAAAAAATTCATAGAATTGATGATAATTAAATTAAGTCCGTGAGATCAAACGGAGTTCACTGTTGACAACACTGGTTCAGTAAGGCAAGACAGGTTCAAATATTTACCACAAAGTACTCGCCAACAAGTAACAGAATGAATAACTAGAGGCTTTAAGCATCTTACTTTTTAACGCGCTTTGTAAATCTGTCCAACCAAGCCCTTTTCTGGGCCATACACTTTCCCACCACCATTTGCGACACATCTTAGCAGATTCCACTTCAGGATGCACTAAGTTAGCATCGTCCCAACTTCCTTGAAAATATCCCTGGCAGTACTCGGTCCACGCACTGTTCACAGAGGCTCATTCTTCAGTAGCTTCGATCTCACTGAGATGGCAAAAATAAACAACAGAGCAGTAACCCGTCCACTCACCGACAACCAAGGAAAACTAACTGAAATTATCTGGTCTGCCTTCTGACTGCTGGTGCTGCTCTCCGTGTCCTCTTCCTTCGTAAGCTGACATCTTAAACAGGTTTACTGCTTCTGGCCACGTTTCTTTGGCTGCTGAAATCACACAATTTCATTACCTCATCGTTGGGATGCTTTCCTTGCTTAGCTAATAAATGAGTTACTCAGAAACTTACTTTGACTGTATCCTCATTTTCGTCTTTTATTTTTGTGAAGAAGTCCTGCTGTAATGATATACTCCCTTTTAAATTTTCTAACTTTTCTGACCATTATCTTTCCATGACTTTGGAATACTGCGGTCGTGCCAACGTGTGCTGCACGTGTGCCCTTCCCACGGCCATGGTATCACTGGATAAGCAACGCTTTGCCATCTTGGGCAATGACAAATGACGCACATGCCACTGTGCCTTAAAACGGCAATATTCAAAGTCCACTCATTTTTTTTTTTATTATTCTTTCTTTCTTGGATCTCCCATTGAGAAATAATTTTCTTCTCTTTCAAAGTCCACTCTTCTCATTTCCACAGGACGGGTATGCTGAGGCACGGTGACACAGGTGGCACTGAAAACACGGGTGAGTCATAACTGCGTCAGTGACTTGCAGGGCGCAGAGCAGCAGGGCCCACTGGTGGCCACAGGACCTTGTGGTACGATAAGAAATACATATTTGGCCTCCGTCTCCTGGCAAAGCTCCTAAAACCCTTGAAACCTCTGCCGAGATAGGGTCTTTTGTTACGCTAACGAGAAGAACAGCGGGCGGGGGCTCCTGGACACCTTCGGGTTAGGGGCTGGTCACCAGAGAGACCGAGGCACGATCGGGGGCTGAGATGTGCTGCCTCACTCCGAAGCTTCAGAGGGGAGAGGGCTGAAGGCAGAGCACCAGTGTCCAAGGATGTCATCAACTGTATCTATGTAGTAAAGCCTCCAGACAGATCCAGAAGGCTTCTGGATAGATGCAGAGTGGCGTACGGATGGGCATGGACGCGCCGCGCCCCTTCCCATGTGGCTGGCCCTGTGCATCTCTTCCATCTGGCCGTTCACCTGTATTCTTCAAAATATCCTTTATGATAAACCCGTAAGCATAAGTAAAGTGCCTCCCTGGGTCCTGCGAGCTGCTTTACCAAATTAATTGCACCCAAAGAGGGGGTCATGGGAACTGCAATTTATAGCCTGCTGGTCAGAAGCACAGGCTTGGATCAGCGCCAGGAGTGGGGCCGTCCCGTGGGACTGAGCCCTCGATCTGCGGCATCTGGCGTGACCTCCATGTATGGGGTCGAACTGCACAGAATTACATGACACCACTTGGGTCCACTGGAGAGCTGCCTGGCTCCTGGTGGGGAGAAACCCCCGCACACTTTGAGGGCCACAGCTGAAGCAGTCCGTGTCGAGTGTGAGAGTAGAGAAACACTTTGGTGTTTCCTGTTTTCTCAGACGCACCGTGGACGATCTCTGTCCCAAACACTCAGCCCCATAACTGCCGCTCCAAAGCAGCCGGGGAGTATGTGTAAGTGCATCGGCCTGGCTGTGCTCTGATAAAACTTTGTTTACGGGCACTGAGGTTTGAATTTCGTATAATTTTCGCGTATCATGAAGGATTCTTTTGATTTTTTTTCTCAATGATTACAAAATGTGAAACCCATTCTCAGCTCACGAGTCATACAAAACGCAGGCCCGCCTGCCAGTCCCTGCGTGAAGACTCTGCACGGGGTGAGATGTTGCGCTCCTCCCCACGCTGGCGGATACAGGCGATGCCACGCTCAACTGCATGCCGCAGACACTGCGCTTCTCCACACGCGGGTCTGTGGCGACCCCGCAGCCAGCGAGCCCGTCGGCGCCACTTGCCAACAGCTCGCGCTCACTTCGCGCTTCTGTGCTACACGTGGTGACCCTCGAAACGCTTCACACCTCGTTATTGCTGTACTTGCTATGGTGACCTGTGACCAGTGATCTTGGACATTACTACCCTAACTGCGTTAGGACACCATGCACCGTGCCCATATAAGCGAGCCCTCCTGCACCAGTTAGCCAAGTTGTGAATGCAAAAGAAAAATTCCTGAAGGAAATTAAAAGTGCTACTCCAGGCCAAGTGTGGTGGCTCATGCCTATAATCCCAGCATTTTGAGAGGCTGAGGCAGGAGGATTGCTTGAGGCCAGGAGTTCAAGACCAGACTGAGCAACACAGCAAGACCCCGTCTCTACAAAAAGATCAAAAAAATCAGCCAGACATGGCGGTGCACGCCTGGAGTCCCAGCTACTCGGGAGGCTGAAGCAGGAGAATCGCTTGAGCCCAGGAGTTGGAGGCTACAGTGAACTATGATGATGCCGCTGCACTCCAGCCTGGGCAACAGAGTGAGACTCTGTCTCTTAAAAAAAAAAAAAAAAAGGTGCTACTTCAGTGAACACACAAATGATAAGAAAGCAAAACCTTCTTCATTGGTGATATGGATAAAATGCGAGTGGTCTGGACCGAAGATCAAACCAGCCACGACATTCCCTTAAGCCAAAGCCTCAGCCAGAGCAAGGCCCTGACTCTCTTCGATTCTACGAAGGCTGAGAGAGGTGAGGAAGCTGCAGAGAAAAGTTGGAAGCTGGCAGAGGTTGGCTCATGAGGTTTAAGGAAAGAAGCCGTCTCCACTAACATAAAAGTGCAACAGCAAGTCCTGACATGGAAGCTGCAACAGTTACCCAGGAAATCTAGCTAAGATCATCGATCAAGGGGCTACACCAACAACAGGTTTTCAGCGTAGACCAAACAGCCTTCTGTTGAAAGAAGATGCCATCTAGGACTTTCGTAGCTTCGAAGGACAGGCTCACTCTATTATTAGGGGCCGATGCAGCTGGTGACTTTAAGTTGAAGCCAGTGCCCATTTACCATTCTGAAAATCCTGGAGCTATCAAGAATTATGTTAAATCTACTCTGCCTGTGCTCTAGAAATGGAACAACAAAGCCTGGATGACAGCACATCTGTTTACAGCATGGTTTACTGAATATTTTAGGAATATTTAGCCCACTGTTGAGACCTGCTGCTCAGAAAAAGATTCCTTTCAAAATATCCCTGCTCACTGACGATGCACCTGGTCACCCAAGAGCTCTGATGGAGATGTGCAAGAGATGAATGTTGTTTCATGTCTGCTAACGCAACACCCATTCTGCAGCCCATGGATCGAGGAACAATTCTGACTTTGGAGTCTTATTACTTAAGTACATTTCGTAAGACCACAGCTGCTATAGACAGTGATTCCTCTGGTGGATCTGGACAAAGTGCACTGAAAACCTTCTGGAAAGGATTCATCACTCTAGATGTCATTAAGAACATTTGTGCTTCACGGGAGGAGGTAACAACATCAACATTAACAGGGGTTTGGAGGAAGCGGATTCCAACCCTCACAGATGACTTTGAGGGGTTCGGGCCTTCAGTGGAGGAAGTCGCTGCAGATGTGGCGGAAACAGCAAGAGAACGAGAATCAGAAGTGGAGCCTGAGGGTGGGACTGAATTGCTGTGATCTCACGATAAGACTAGAACATATGAGGGGTTGCTTCTTATGGACGAGCAAAGAAAGTGGTTTCTTGAAGTGGAATCGACTCCTGGTGAGGACGCTGTGAACACTGTTGAAATGACAACAGAGGATTTAGAACATTCCATAATCTTAGTTGGTAAAGAAGCGGCAGGTTCGAGAGGACTGACTCCTATTGTGAAGGAAATTCTACTGTGGATAAAATGCCGCCAAACAGCATCGCCTGCCACAGAGAAATCTTAGGTGAAAGGGAGTCAGTTGACGAGGCAGACTTCCTTGCTGTCTTATTCTAAGAAGGTGCCACAGCCACCCCCACCTGATTAGTCCACAGACATCGACATAGAAACAAGACCTTCCACCCGCAAAAAGATTACAACTTGTCGAATGCTCAGATGAACACTAGCATTTTTGGGGCAACAAAGTATTTTTTCCACCCTCCTCCTCTATGTGACGGCAGCAAGAAGGCATGTTTGAAGCACGTACCTCGTTTTGGACACGTGTACTGCACACTTAATGGAGAGCGTGCAGTGTCCACATAACCGTCGTGCACCCCGGGAAACAAACAAGTCCACGTGACTCGCTTTGTGGCAGCGTGTGCCTTATTTCGGTGGCCTGGAGCCTGCAGTACCTCCAAGGTACGCCTGCACTGTTTTCAACACGGTCCCAACCAGTCCAAATTCCACTAAGTTTTTTTGTTTGCGTTTGTTTTTATAGAAACCAACAACTCTATAAAGGAAAAACCAAGTAACTAAAACAGGTTAAATACACAATTTGGAAAAAGAACGAAGTCGGAGGATTCACACTACCTGATTCCGGGAATTACTGTAAAGCTACCGTAACCGACACGACACGAACTGGCGAAAGTACACGGGCAGATGGATGGAGAAGCATGGAGCCACGAACACACAGCAAAGGATTTTTGACAAAGGGGCCAAGATAATTCAACGGAGAAATGAAAGTGTTATTTTACTTTTTTAGAGACTGGGTCTCGCTATGTTGCCCAGGCAGGACTCACGCTCCTGGGCTCCTGTGATCCTCCTGTCTCAGCCCCCCAAAGAGCTGGGATCGCAGGCGCGTACCGCCGAGCCCGGCACGGGGAAACGACGGTCTTTCTAACAAACGGCCAGGGAACAACTGGACGTTTGTGCACAAAAACAAGAAATCTCGACCGTCATCTTCACACAAAAACCTGAAATGGATCAGCAACTTAAACCCCAACACTATAAAAATTCTATAGCAAAACAGGATAAAGTCTTCGTGATCTTGAGTAAAGCGGATTTCTTAGACACACAAAATTCGCAATTTATAAAAGAAAAATTTGTGAAATGCTTATCTGGTAAAAGACTGAAATCTAGAATGTAAAACACTCACAATCCAACAATAACAAAACAATAATGAAATTTAAATAAAGAGGCAAAGATCTGTGCAGACGCTCCCCTATGGACACGTGAATGGCAAACACATGAAAAGATGCTCGACCTCATTTGTCGTTAGGAAAATGCGAATTAAAATGCAGTGAGGTGCCCTGCACCTATTAGACCACAGCACAAAAATAAAAACTGACAAGATCAAGTGTGATGAGGAGATGGAGCAACTGGAACTCTCGCTCCCCGCAGGCAGGAACGCAAAACGGCACAGCCACGTTGGAGAATAATCTGTCCACTTCTTACAACATTAAATATAGGCTTACCATTCAGCCTACCTTGGGTAGCCTGGGTATTTTTATCCAAGAGAAATAAGAACATCTGTCCATATAAAAATCTGAGCACAGGCCAGGTGTGGCTGTGCACACCTGTAGTCCCGGCTACTTGGGGGGCTGAGGTAGGAAGATCATTTGAGCCCAAGAGTTTGAGGTCAGCCCAGGCAACAAAGTGAGACCCTTGTCTCTTAAGAAAAATTCTGAGCACAGATGTTCATAGTGACTTTACTCATAATCCCCAAAACCGGGAATAACCAGAATTGGCTATCGACTGGCAGATAAGCCGGAGCACACCCGTACAGTGAAATACTGCTCAGCAGGAACAGAAAACGAACTCCTGACACGTGAGTGATTCTCGAACGCATTACGCTCCCTGAGCGAAGCCAGACCGAAGGCCCCACCTGTGCGACTCCATTTACAAGGCACTCTGGGAAACAGAGAGCCCAGAGTGGGACAGACACGGCGAGTGCTGCCGGGAGCTGGGCCGGGAGGGCAGCCTGGGGCTGCGGAGCTGTTCTGAAGACCCGCACCGGTCGCACAGCCGCGCATCTGCCAAGAACCACAGAACTTTACACACAAATGGGTCTGCTGTCCGTGACGTACACCTCGACAGGCCTGACTTTAAGGTAAACACACACCCAGAGTCCAGGGTCACCATGGCGGTAACTACATTCCACAAAGTCTCCGCTGACGCCGAACGACGCAGTCGCTCCTAGGCGACACGCCCCTGCGTCAGGTTCCTGCGAGCCTCTGGCCCCCGTCTGTCGACCGATCAACACATGCTAACCTCGCTTCTGTGCATTTCTGCGTAAAGACGCCTCATCTAACGTGTGCCGTCCTTCACGAACACTGAACTCCCGGCCGGCAGCCTGTCACTCGTGCCTGAACCAAGCGTGTCTAACACACGAATCTCCTGCACAGGACAGAACCCAGCCTGCGCTTAGGAACACGGGACAGCACCGTGGGACCATGCTGGGGCCGTTTTAAAAAGTAAAATCACTAAAAAGCCCCAAAATGCAAAAGATGTGGCACCGAATAGCCCGTGGAAAGGAGCCTTGTTTACGGCACGAGCGGGACGGGCGGCAGAGCCTCCCTCGCCCCGGCGGGGCACGTGTGCGTCAGACTCACCTTCTGTGGCTCTGTGCACGTCCACAGCCACCGCGAAAGTGCCACAGGTACCGACCTGGGGTCACAAATGGGGGGGCCCCGGCCGGATTGGGGTTAAAGTTGGCCCCGGGTTGGTTGCCCGGTTTGCTTTTTTGGGGGTGCGGGGAGGGCCGCTCAGCCCGGCCCCACCTGCTGCGCCCGTTTGTCAGAACCCAGCCCTGCCCGCCCACAGCCAGGCCGCCACGGCCAGACGGGCACAGGAAGCGCAAACGGGGCTTTCCTCTTTCCTCCCACTTGGGGATGGGATCAAGAGAGACAGAACAGTCTGCAGGAAGCCTCCAGCACTTGTCCCCACTGCTGCGCGGCGCCCTGTGCCTCTACCTGCCGCACCTGGGCACTCCCGCAGGCCGCGAGCTTGGCCCGTCCTCACGGGCCTCCCGGGCCTCTGCCCCCTCCGTGGCTCCAACTCCCCCGCCAGGCCGCCCACCCACACACCCCACCGACCAGGGGACCCTAGAGTCCCCCTGGGAATGTGGTGACAGCCTGGGAGGGCAGCCAGCACCAAGGCCCACCTCCCTGTCCCCACAGAAGTCAGGACAGGGACAGACCAGACTGTCCTGGCTGGGGGGACGGGGACGGCAGCCTCTGCCGGCTGCAGGCTGATGTCCGCAGGTGACACGGCATCTGCTGCATGAGGGACATGCGGCATGGTCCCCGCATGCTCCCCTGAAGGTGGGGGCGAGCCCGGCAGACCCAGGCACACCTGGCTCTCGCTGACGGACTTGGACAGACCTGCAGGCTCCTTTGCAAGTGGGCACGGCTCACACGGGGCGGCCAGTGCGGATGCTGCCCCCGCACCGTGTCCACGGAGGACTCAGGCCTTATCCCAGCAGGCCAGGACCCCTTCCAAGAGCTTGGGGGGCTCTGAGGCACACTCCGGGCTCCCCAGGCCTCCAGGGCTGTCCAGGCCGGGAGAACAGCAAAGCCCAAAAGCACCAGGCGGATTACGGGTGACCCCTGACACCGGGGGGGCTGCTAAGCGGTTTTAAGCAGGAGACTGAGCAGATCCTCGTCTCAGAAGGATCATCCCCTGAGACAGGTCACCCGACGGCGACGGCTCAGCCAGGCAGGGGCAGGATGCTGCGGGGGAGAGTCGGGCGCCCCTCGAGAAGGCGCAGCTCCGGACGCTGCCCTGACACACCCGGACTGGGGGGGGAGCCAGGGCCGTGCCGAGGGCGTCCTGTGGACGCGGGAGCACAGCACGCGGCAGCCTGGCCACCGCGGACACAGGCAAGGGGCAGGGGCCACACCTAGCGCAGGCCCCGCAGCTGTGCCGGCAGCCCCAGCACCGGGGCCCAAGGCCTTGCCCCGCTGGCGTTAAGGGACCCCTGTCTGGAGGGACCCCTCAGGCTCGGGGATGCCACAGAGAGCCACAGCAGCCCGCAGACAGCGAGCCCTGGGCAGGGAGACAAGGAGTGTCCTTATTAGACTATTAAATTCCCAAGGGAAGGCTCGCCTGTGCCGCACCCCAGCAAAGGGCCTCAGGGTGGGCTCCCCGGGGAGTGGGAGTGCCCCTTGGTCAGCTGGAGGCAGCCTGAGGAAGAGGGAGAACAGAGGCCGGGCCTCACCCAAGCCACCCCCGGGCCGTGGAGGCAGGCGGAGGGCCAGGCCTGAGAGCCGCTCCTTTGGACCGTTCTCTCCAACAGCCCACATCGAAAGCTGCTTTTTTATTAATCCGAGAATTTAGTGGCCAAATTTTCTCTCAAAACAATACGGAAGGCCAAAGGCAGGCACCGAATCCACCCCCACCCTGGAGCGGGCCTCCATGAGGGTGGCTCTGGGCCTCCCTGCCCAGCCCGGAGTAAGAACCCCAGCGCTGCTGGCGCAGGTAGCACTCAAGCAGCACGCTCTCTCAGAGGCCGTGCAGGACAACCCCAGGGCATCACCCCCACCAACGACAGCCTTGCACCCCTGGGCCCCATGATCCGCTCCCAGAATTCTTGCTGCAGGCCTGCCCCGCCCCCCCATGGACAAGCAAGCTGCCCTCACAGCTCTCCCCACCGCATTTGCTCCCTGTTTTTGTTTAGGAGACGGGGTCTCCTTCTGTCACCCAGGCTGGAGTGCAGTGGTGCAATCACAGCTCACTGCAGCCTCCACCTCCTGGGCTCAAGTGATCCTCCTGCCTCAGCCTCCTGAGTAGCTGGGACTACAGGTGTGCGCCACCACGCCCAGCTAAGTTTTTAAAAAATTTTCTGTAGAGACAGGGGTCTCGCTATGTTACCCAGGCTGGCCCTGTGGCATTGGGTATAAAGTAGGAAAGTAGGCAGGACCCAAGTGCCCGTCGATGGGGGCGGGTGGGCGATTGGGCCCGCAGCTCCACGAGCAGCGTGTGCCTGGGGGACACCACGCGCCCGCCCCACGGGGGCTTGGTGTGGGCGCTGTCCCGGGAGCTTCTCTGCCACCCTTCAAGTCCAGAATGTCCATCCACGGGAACCTCTTAGTCAGAAATTCAAATTTAAAAAAACCCACTAAAACAAAAAAATCAAATAAGCATTTCTAACAACACGATAGGACATTTATGATCATATAAACAAAAAAAGCAGAGCCCAGATTCCACAGAGCGTGATCTCAGGTACGTAACACGCTGCACCAAAAAGCGCAGCTGCCGTCGCCAGGCGGCCCTGCAGGGTCCAGGGATTTCTGTCATCTTTCTGAAGTATGTTAAAATAAAAACAAAAAGCCAGCCAGAAGAATGGGTGTTAACTTCTTGCAATGAAAGGAAAAAACCCGGGGGAAACGGCGACAGTCCCTCCATCTATAAAAACCCGCACACGGGGCCGCGGCGCTGGTTTCACTGCTCTGTCTTGAATGCCACCCAACATCTTCGCATTCAGTGTACGCAGACAAGACACACTGCCACCGCCCTGGGCGCCCTCGCCCACGGATGGTTCTGGAAGCCCCCAGCCCCTCGGGGGGGCAAAGCCTAGAGGAGCAGAGATGGTGGAACCCCGACCCCGCCACCTCGTCTGGCCGCCCTCCACGCTCGCAGGCGCGGACACACGGCCTCTGTCCACGGCCAGGTCACTTCCCAGGGAAGAAATGGGCCCTGCTGCCTCCCGGGCTGCCCACCTCCCCGAGCCGGTCAGCTGGCACAGAGCGCCAGGCCACACCTTCTCCCTGCCCAGCGCCACCCCCCCTCCCCCCGGCAAGGCTTCAGGACAACCTGAGGGTGCAACACAGGGCGCCCGGATAACCGAACATCACGTAAGATTTTCCAGCCTAAGTGTGTCCCGTGCACTGTTTGGGACATACACCAAGAAATTACTGTTTATCCGAAATTCGAATCTGACCGGGCGTCCTGTACTTTTCCGTGCTAGATCTGCGCCTCTACATGAAGGCTCCTGCGAGACCGTCTGCCCAGCAGATGAGGACGCCGAAAGTCCAGGCGCCCCCTCCCCAGGCAAGCAGTCCTGGACGGGCCAACCCGCACCACCCAGCCCATGTGACCACGCGGCTCTGCGGGACCCACGGGATGCACCTGGGGTCCCACCCAGAAACCAGAGACAACTGCGCAGTTTCTTCTTGGGAGGAGCAGGCCTGCTGCCACACCTGCAGGGCGGGCGCCTGGGGGCCTGACAGCCCCACGAGTGCCCCCACCACAGCACATCTGGAGGTGAAGCCAGGGTCACGGACCAAGGCAGCCCGAGACAACACGCACACCCCGAGGGTGCCCGGGGCCGAGGGACAGGCGTCCTGACCTTCCTGTGGTCCCTCCATCACAGAAAAAGAAAAAAGGACCACCTCTGCCTGGCACTTCCGGTTCAACCGTGTGGCTGCGGGGTCCAAGCCACTGCACCCTCACAGCGCCCGAGTGCCTGGGCCAGTGAGGCCCCGAGGAGGGGCGCACCGAGGGGTTCAGGGAGGGCCGTGCGGCCCCTGGCAGGACTCCTCCCGAACCCATGCAGGGCCCAGAGAAGCTTCACCTCCAGAGGCAGGGCAGGGAGCGGGCCTCAGTCGCGGACAGCACGTCCAGGTGGGCATGTGGCGCACCCTGGGGGATCTGCCACAGGACACAGGTGGGCAGACAGAGATCCTCATCCACACCACAGGGAAACCGAGGCTCGGGACGGTCGGGGGTAGCCAGGCCCACACCAAGTCCACAGCAGGCAGGCCTAAGGCCAAGCAATGCAGCCCACTTGCCATGGAGAACGTGAGTTGGGGTCCAGGCTTCCCTCTCCCGCTCCAGACGGGGACCAATCCAAAAATCCACGTGCAGTGGGGCCCTGCTGGAGCCCCCAGGGGCCAGGCACCCTCCGTGCCAGGGTGGGGCTGGAGGCAGGGCCTCGTGAGAAACCAGGGTCCCCGGGGTGGGGGGAGACAGAACAAGAAAGAATAGGCCCCACCTCGCAGACCCCCTGCACCCCAGGCTGCTCCCTGCATGTGGAACTGGCCCACCTGTGTCCACAGGGACATGGCAAGGAGCAAGGTGTGAGGCTGTGGTGAGGGGCTGCAGGCCGCTATGCCCGTGAGATGGCAGGAGAGGCCCAGAGCCTCTGCTCAGGCCGACGACCCATTTTGCAGACAGGTACGGCGCTGTGCCAAGGTCACGGGGCTGGGCTGGCCAAACCGCGCGGGCATCAAAGCCACCAGAGGCCATGCTGGATGGAGCCGGAGTGTCCTGGGCACTCAGGCTCAGGGGGGAGAACAGTGGGGGCAGTGAGGACAGAGGCGACTTCTGGGCCAACGGTGCGGCGGGGCCACCGTGCAGGTGGGGCAGGGAGGGGCTGGGCCTGGAGTTTACACGCACAGAGGGACCAGAGGCCCTGTGACCCGAGGGAGGTGTCTCGGAGTCCCGGAGAGAGCCAGGCTCCGGTGGAATGAGATGGGGGCACACGCAAGGCCACCCCACCGCCCAAAGAAGTCGTCCACTGAGGACCAGCCAGCCCCCAGCAGCCTCCCCACCCCCAACAAACTGGGGCAAGGCCAAGCCACAGGCTCCCTGGGGCCTAAGCAGCAGGAGAAGGTGGAGAAGCCCCCAAGCCCCAGCCCAGTGGGGCGGTCCTGTCTCTCCCCAACCCTTGCAAAGCAGCTCCCTGGGGGGCTGGGGTGAGGGGGAGGCAGCGAAAAGTTTGGGGTGACTTAGAGGCACGCTTGGGATGATGGCGCCCGTTGAAGACCCCGCAAGGGAGCCCTGCTGCGGAGCCCCTGGGCCCAGGCTGCAGGAGGGGCTGGAAGGAATGTGGCCCCCGGCATCGGGCTCCCCACCCCTGGAGG
>NW_012155841.1:301808-350874 GCF_000956105.1 Propithecus coquereli | reverse complement strand
GCACCCGCGGGGGTCCCCGGCACCACAGGTGGTCCCCCACCCCCGCCCCTTCCCTGGTGGGCGCCCCAGAGCCCCCGCGACCCTCGCGGGCGCCCGGGGGTGGCGGCTCCTCCACAGGGGCCCTCAGAGGACCCGCCCCGGGTGCCCAGCGGGTCGGCGGCCCCCGGCCTAGAGGCCCCCCCACACCGCCCTTCCGGGCCCAGCCTTTGCCGCCCAGCGCGAGGCGGTCGGTGTCCCTGCCCCACGGTCATCCCTGGCTGTGGGCCGCCCGGAGCTGTGACCCGGTGGGAGGGCCGCCCTCCCAGGTGGCCCTGAGGCCGGAGTGCAGCCGGCCTGCTGGCCCCCGCCCAGACCCGCCAGGTGGAGCGCTGGGAGGGCTGTGTCCTGTCTGCACGGAGGCACCTGCCACGTGTGAGTCCGTGCCTGTTTCTGTGCTCATTGAGGTCTAAGGAGAGTGGAGAGTCCGGCAGCCCGGATGCCCCGTCAGGAAGAGGAGAGGACGTGGCGTCCCAGATGGAGAGAAACGGATGGTCCCAGCCGGAGTTTGGAGGCAGGTTTGCTATCCGTGTTGGGGAGGTGAGGAAGGACGGTGTCCCCCGGGGGCTCCAGGTTGCTGGTCTGTGTGGCGCCTGGGTGACTGCCTGGTCTGGCCAGAGGAAGGTCTGTGGCTGAGGATGCTGCTGTCCAGTTAGAGGAAGGTCCCTGTGGAGCTCAGGAGAGAGCCCTGGGGCTGCGGGGCAGGGCGTGGGCAGGTGGGGTGGAGCACCGAGGAACCGCCCTGCCGTGCTCCGTACTAGACCCCAGCGAGGTGGGCAGGAGACCAGCGCTTGCGCCGGGCGGAAGCTCGATGGGGACCCAGGAGGGCTGTGGCCACAGCCTCGTGTGCTGCAGGCCACACCAAAAAGGGCGTCCTTCTTGGTGAGCAGGGGACTGGGGGCAGAGGGTGCAAGGAACGGGTCATGTTTGCTCGAGACTGCAGGGGAAGAGGAGAGAGCGCGGCTCACGTCCAGGAGAGGGTGATGACGTACAGGCAGAGTTTCCCCAAGAAGGGCCTCTCTCCCTCCCGCCGGCCCCTTCCCTAATCTGGAGCCTCCATCTGTCTCCTCTCCCGGAACCAAGCTATAGCATGAGCTCTTCCACCAACACCTAACAAACTCACCAAAAAGTTAGTCAGAAATGCCAAAAGATGCCCAGGCAGCTGTTAGGTATGGAGAGAACACAGATGCTTCATGCCTGTAGTGTCTGCTTCTGCCTCCATCCCTGGAACAGGGCAGGCCGCAACCTGAGCACCTGACCACGTCACGAGACATCATGACAACGTGAGGATTCTCCCCTGCCCCCAGCCTGGAGAGAAGCCCACGGAAGGACTCGTCCGTGGGGGGCGGAAGAGGAGCGCTAGCCGCTGCAGCGTAGACGGGCAAGGCTGACCTGAGGGAAGCAGGCGTGGCCCCAGTGTCCCAGGGAGGTGATCCCAGCGCCTAGCTGGTCCCCACAAGAGTAAGGACATGGCCCTCACAAAGCAGAGTGATGTAAGTCACAACAGAGAATTGAGAGGAATCCATCCATTTACTAGCAGAGTAGACAGAGCTGCTTACGTCAGAACAGGAGTGGGTTGCAGAGAAGCCACGTGCTGACCACACCTGACAGCAGAAAAACCGGGATGGGGGGGGGGGCGTGTGGGCCAATGAAAAACCCAGAACAGAAGAAAACACAGCTGAAGAAACAGAAGACAACTGCACAGGTCAGTTCTAGGGTCTTAATAGGAACATGCTAGATGAGAAAATAGCAGAATGAGGGGAAGATTCCAGAGCCAAGGAAACACACTAAAGATCAAAATCACACCTTCCCTGGAATAAGTCAGAAATACCAAGGGGCAGAATACCAAATTACTAAGAGAGGAAAGGCTTGAGATAATTTCAGGGCCAGACAAAGGGATTAAAACAATAATTTATTCATTCAACTATTATTTGCTAAACACCCCCTTCAAGCCACACACCATTCTAGTAAGGAGACAAAGTCTGCCCTCAGATAGTTTACAATCTAGCAGAGAAGGGAGAGAGAATAAACAAATAATACATAAAGTCATGAGTTTAAGTGCTTTGCAGACAAAATTGGCCAGGCGTGGTGGCGTGTGCCTGCAGTCCCCGCTACCTGGGAGGCTGAGGCAGGAGGATCGCTTGAGCCCAGGAGTTGGAGGTTGCTGTGAGCTATGATGATGCCACGGCACTCTAGCCCAGGCAACAGAGGGAGAGACGGTCTCAAAAGTGCCCTGTGGACAAAATGAGGAGCATAAGGAGACAGGGTGGTAACAGTGAGGGGCACCGTTCGGGAGGTCAGAGGAGGGTTGCAGGAGGCTGAGTAAGAGGCCAGGAGTCCTGTAGGCCGGTGTGGGGCCCGTGGGGACTTTGGCTTTGCCGCTGGAGGGCTCTGAGTGGCCTGAACTGACCTTTGTCAGAAGGCCCCGTGAGGCTGCAGTGAGGGTGAGAGCCGGCAGCGGTGGACGCCAGAAACCCAGCCTCAGGCACAGGCTGCTGCAAGCAGAGGGTCAGGAAAGGATGCAAAGATCTGCTGCAGGAAAGTTCCCCTGGAAAAACGGAGGGCCTGCGTGTCACAGGGCCACACCCCGTCCCCGAGAAGCCCACACAGCATGATTTAGAGAGACCCACCTTGCCTGTTACCGAACTTCAAGGACTTAGGTAGCCATCTCTCAGAAGGAGCGTATCGCATACAAGAAGATCCGCCTGGCCCCTGGTTCCCCAGCAACATTGCGGGCTTGTGGAGTCCTTAGGGAAAGAAAGCACAACCGTCAGAGTCCTCTCCCCAGCAGGTTCTCACGCAAGCGTAGCAGCCTCAGGAAAACATTTTTAAACACACAAGAACCCAAGAAATAAAATTCTTTACAAATTTTAAAACTGACCTTCAGTCCAGCCGACAAAGATGTAAATCCAAACGAAGACCTTGGTCTGAGTACTGGCAGTGAGCTCACCGCACGGCCCGGGTCCGAAGGGGAGTGCGCAGGTCGCAGGGCGGGGGGCGGCCCCGTCCACCTTCCCGTGGCAAAGAGCAGGAGTACTTGCGGGCGTCGGTGCAGGCGCTCCCCAGACCCAGGGCGGTCACTGCTGTCCACGGTGAAGCAGGCTGCTGAGACGACTGATGCCGTCTGTTAATGTTTTTGTGATTTCTAAAAACAGTCGTAGGACAATCTTAAATGTGGGGTGAAGCAGCATTCATCTGATTTCAGCAATAATTTTTTTCTCTCAAATACTTTAAAATTTATAAGGAGTAGCTCTACACTTATTTCTATATTTCCATATGTCTTTTCATCTCTGCATATCCATTTAGAAATATCTGGAATAACTTAACACCGAATGTTAACAGCTGTTAGTTCAGTGATCAGATTGTGGGCGAGTTTTTAAAAACTGCATTCTTTGTTGTATTGCAAGTATTTTTGCAAAGCCAATGAAGTCATTTTTTTAAATGGGGGCCATGCTGGGCACTGTTGGGTGGCACTCAGGAAGGCCACATGCTACATCTCCCCGGTGCCCGGCCAGTCCTCCGTGGCCAAGCTGTGCCCGCCGAGGTCTCTGACCTGCTGGCCCCTTCCTGCTTGAGGTGTCGGAGCTGGCCAGGGTCACAAGCTGGAAAGGGCGCGGGAGGCCTGGGCGAGCCTGCGAGCTGGAGGCTGCCCCCTGCACCCCACTGTCCCTGCTCCACGGGAGCACGTGGGCGCCTGCCCTTCGCAGGGCACCCCTGAGTCCTGGGAGGCCAGCTGCGCTGCAGAGAGCTGGGGAGGGACTCACCTGTGGGGAGGAGAAGCGAAGGCGCGGTTCAGGTGCTTGGCGGTCGTGCTGCGGTGCCCGCTGGCAGTGGAAGCTGGGTTGAGTCCTGCCACACAGAGGCTGTGGGACTCTGGATGGGTCCCCACGGCTGCTCCCAGGGCCCTTCCCACTCCCAAGCCTGCTTCCCCAGCCTCTCCTTGATTTCACGTGCCTCAGCGACCCCCCAGGACGAGCCCAGCCCGTCTGCTGTGCGGATCCCCCCTCGGGTTTTGCAGCTGGGGCACCATGGACATCAGGGCCGGGTCGTTCCGGGCTGGGGTGCTGCCTTGCGCACTGTAGGTCTCGAGCAGCACCCCGGCCTCTACCCACCAGACGACAGCAGCGTCTGGGGGAGGCAGAGTGCTCTCTCCCCGAGGACGTCCTCATCTGAACCCCCGAAACCTGTGAACAAGCTAGGTTGCGTGGCGGAAGGTAACTGGAGTGGCAGACCCGCTGCCCTTAAAACGGGGAGAGCGTCCTGCATTACCTGGGTGGGCCCAGTGTAAGCACAGGGGTCCTTAAACGTGGAAGGGGGAGGCAGCGAAGGAGGTGGGGGTTCAGAAGCAGCGCCAGAGAGGTGCCCGCCACGCAGCCAGGGCATGAGCACGGCTGCTGGATGCTGGAAAAATCAGGGCAAGGGGTTCTGCCCTGGAGCGTCCAGAAGGAGCACAGCTCCGCCAACGCCCCGCAGCCCAGTGAGACCGCCACTCGTACTGCCTCCTGCTGTGAGGCCCCTTCCTCAGCCTAAGTTCTGTGCAGTTTCTCCACCGGGCCAGGTGTTGCTCCTAGGGGGCCATGGACCGGGGCAGGGGACTGCAGCTTTAATGTCAGGCAGCACCTGAGAGCTGCGCAGCTCTGGACACCCCCTGGCAACTGTTTACACTTCAGCCCCCACTCTGTACCAGGAGCACCTGGGGGAGGGAAGACACCTGCAGCTTCCTGCCAGCACAGAGCCAGGCCCAGAGCACCCCATCCCCCACCCATCCCCAGTGGCCTCTGAGGAGGGGGCAGGGTCCTGAGGGCCCCCAGGGCTGCCCTCCACCACCCTCTGGATCCGGAGAAGTGCAGAGGATCCCTAGGGCGGACAAAACTAAGTTCAAGGGACTCCAGAGAGGATTGGGGCAGGGGGGCACCTAGCTGTGTGATCTTGAGGGCTTCCTGGAGGAGGGAGGAACCTCTCCGAGTCTTACAGAAAGGAGGGGAAGGGAGGCAAGAGCGGAGGAGGAGGAGTCAAGTGTGCAGGGGCAGCACGTGGCTGGCAGCGTGGCCAGGTCTGATGGTCAGGTCTGCGCCAGCCACAAGCTCTGGGAGGGAGCCAGGCTGGTGCCAGCGTGCTACTGCGTGCGGAGTCCACAGGGCTGCGCAGACCTGGTCCCTGCCCTCACCCAGGGCTGGGGGGAGATCACTTCATCTTGCCCCAAAGCCCCCCACCAGGCCTCCCCATAGAAGCCCAGCCACGGATCTAACAGTCGCTGAGTCACCCCCCCTCCCCCCCGCAGCAGGCCTGCCTGCCCCCCACCCCCCAGGGCGGGGCCTGTGACTACCCTCCTCCAAAGTGGCCTGCCCAGAACACAGCCCTGCCTGGTCACCCCCAGCTCAGAACCCTCCTGCAGGCTTGAGACGAAGGTAGTCACCACCACAGGCCTGAGGCCAGGGGCACTTCCCCGGCCAGCTCCCCACCGCTGCCCCAGGCCCTCTGCCCACTGCCTTCTTGGCCCTCATCACCAGCCAGTCTCCAGGGCGCCTCCCTCTGTCTGGCACCTCTCTGGACCCCTTGCTCCCGCCACTCCCACCGCCGCACCCCCTGGCTCGTGCATGCCCATCTGGGCCTTCAGAGGCAGGACCCAGTGGGACCCCTCAGTGCCCATGACATGGAAACACCCGAGCCCCTGGGGGCCTCTGGCCTCAGCCCGTAGCTTGGCCTCTAGCGGGCAGGTGCCCAGTGCCCCAGGCTAGCCTTGCCCTGGCTGCACAGGAGCCAAGTCCTGAGCCCGCGCCTGCTTGGACACCGGTGCTCCCCAGTCGGCCCGGGTGGCTGCAGCCCGGAGGGCGAGTCCCCCAGGCCCCTCCAGCAGCCTCCTCAGGCCGGCCTGGGGCAGGGCAGCCCCCCACGCCCCCCGGTCAGGCCTCCAAGGTCTCAGGAGGGGGCAGCTGGCCTGAGAGGGGTCCTAGGCCTGTTTTCTCACTGGTGGGTGGGCCATGAGCCCCCGGCAGGGCACGCAGAGGCCGCGCACCCCCATCCCGCCGGGGAACCCCGAGGAAAGGCACCGGAGGACAGACACTGGGTTGAGTCGGTTCTTAGGAGGGAGGCGACCTCAAAGTCGCCTTGCGCCAGAAGGCTGCGCTCCGGGCCAGGAAGGCGCTGGTGGACTCCGTGGAGCTCGGCGGGTAGAGGAAGAGCAAGTCCTTGTCCACGTCCTCGGACACCAGCTGGGCCTCGATCTGCGCCACGTCCTGCGGGCGATCGCAGGGTGAGGCAGCCGCGGGAGCAGGGAGGGGACGGTCCCAGGTGGGGCTAAAGAGGCCCTGCGCCCGCGCCCCGCTCACCCTGCAGCCGGAGGGGGCCCCGGCGCCCGACCTCTCCTGGCAGCCCAGCAGGGCCAACCGCCGGCGCTCGTCGATGCTGAGGCTCCAGTGGCCGCCCGGGCGCCGGCGCTCGGGCGGCTCGCACACCTGCGGGGACAGGGCGGCGGGTTGCGCGCGGCCACCGGGTCCGCGCCTCTGCCTCCCGGCACCCGCCGTCCCTCTGCGCTCTCCGCAAGCTCCCAGCGGGGCCGCTGGCCATGTGGCCTCAGTGGCTTTGCGCAGTGGCTCTGCGCCTGGACCGCGCCCGCCCGCACCTGCCCGCTTCGCTGCGCGGCCGGCCTGCCCTGCTGCGCGACCCCACAGCGGGCGCCCAGGCGCGGGGCGCACTGGGGGAGGGGGAGGCCAGAGGCTGACAGGCGGGACTCAGGGGTCAAATCCACGCCTCCCTCCTCCCCAAGCCTCCTCTAAAATGATCATAAACAGATTTAGGGAAATAAGTAATGGTTGTTAATCCATTAGGATTAAAAGACCAGGTTCCAGTGCAGGAGCGCCACCAGCAGGGTACAGGGGAATGGGGGGGGCCCAGGAATGGCCAGAACCAGGTGGGGCCAGGATGACCTCCTCCCCGGGGTGGAGCTTCTCAGGCCAGCTGTCTGTGAACGTCCCTCCAGACTCTGCCAGGCCAGAAGCCTCCGGTGCTGCTACCTCCCACCCCAGCGGCAAGGGGCGTCATGCTAAAAACAGGGGGTTAACACAAACTCAAAGTTTAGTCCGACTCCCAAAACAATTACAAACAGAATTATCATGCAATCCCACAATCCCACTTCTGGGATAGACCCAAGAGAACTGAAAGCACCTAAACCAAAGTATCATTCAAGTGGAGAGGCAGAATAAAGACGCTGTCACATCTTTTTTTTTTTTTTTTTGAGACAGAGTCTCACTCTCTTGCCTGGGGCGAGTGCCATGGCGTCAGCCTAGCTCACAGCAACCTCAAACTCCTGGGCTCAAGCGATCCTACTGTCTCAGCCTCCCGAGTAGCTGGGACCACAGGCACGCGCCACCATGCCCGGCTAATTTTTTCTACATATATTTTTAGCTGTCCAATTAATTTCTTTCCATTTTTTGGTAGAGACGGGGTCTCACTCTTGCTCAGGCTGGTCTCGAACTCCTGAGCTCAGAACGATCCGCCCGCCTCGGCCTCCCAGAGAGCTAGGATTACAGGCGTGAGCCACCGCGCCCGGCCTGTCACATCTTTTGAGTCTTGAAAATCTTGAAAACTTTAACATCCTCTGAACCCTTTCAGAGGAAGCCGCTAGATGATGTATCCCACCAAAACAAGGCAGTAAACCAAGAAACAGAACTAGGGCCCAGGAAACGGGATCCTGTGTGCAGAGGGCCGGCGGGAGGGCAGGCAGGGTGGGCCTCGCGGCGGCCGCGTGAGCAGCAGGAGGCTCGGGGCTCCAGGAGGCCACCACCAAGGGAAAAGCAGAGCTCCCAGGTGACCGGACATGTTTAGGCCTGTGAGAGGAAAGTCACAGATTTGTTGGAAAGTTTGGGAAAGAACTAATAATCACAGAAAACAGAAAAGAGGGCCAGGCGAGGTGACTCACGCCTGTAATCCCAGCACTTTGGGAGGCTGAGGCAGACGGCCACTTGAGGTCAGGAGCTCAAGACCAGCGTGGGCAACATAGCAAGGCCCTGTCTCCACAGAAAATACAAAAATCAGCCGGGCGTCGTGGCACGTGCCCATAGTCCCAGCTACTCAGGAGGCTGAGGCAAGAGGATCGCTTGAGCCTAGGAGCTGGAGGCTGCGGTAAGCTGTGATCACACCACTGCTCTCCAGCCTGGGCAACACAGCGAGATCCTTTCTCAAAAAGAAAAGAGAAGAGAAGAGAGAAAATGAGGCGGTGAAGGGAGACAATGCTGACATCCAGGAAGAACGAAAAGCCGCACAAGAAAGGACACATGGTGACAGTGTGGTCCACGTCTCGGCTGTGCACAGTGCCGCACGGTCACTGCAAAGCCAGTGCTGGGAGCAGATTTGATGAAAATGCGGCAGAACTCTGCGGGAGCACAGGAACGGGAAGCGTGCGGCGGGAGGTGAGGGTGCTCGATCCGCGGCGCCTGCGGTGTGGGACGCGGGACAAATGTAAAACTGAGAAGTCAAGAAGTCACGGCGTGAGCGCAACAGGCTTCTTTCACCGAAACGTGCAGTGGGACGCCGGGGAGAGCCGGGCACGGTGGGCTCGGGGGACGCTGCTCTCAGGTTGTGCGCATACTCTTTAGTAAGAGCGACGCGGAGCTTGAGACGTAGAGATTCGAGTGGTTCATGGGAGTGACCTAACGGACACAGGAGACCTCGCACGGAACCCTGACCCACCGAGAGTCCGTGTTCTAACCGAACAGTGGGCCGCGCCACAGACTGGCCACGCGTTAGACCACAGACAAAGCACGTCCTCGACACACAGCAGGTGCCCAAACTTGTCATTCTGCAACCGCAAAGTGATACAATTGAAAACTAACGAACGCACCACAAACACGCCTGTGGACACGACATGCCGCAACACCCTTCCGATGAACTCCCGAGCGAAAAAGAAACCAAGACTGGAATGCCAATTTATTCAGAGACCGGCGAGGACGAGGTCCCGAACCCCAGCTGAAGTCAATCTACAGCTTCAAGCGCATCATTAGAGCAAAGCGCAAAACAGTGACCAAGCAAATCACTGGAGAAGCCAGAAAAAGAGTAAAAGAAATTCACCGAAAGCTTAAAGATAGAATTAGGAAAGATTAATGAATAAATTAAAATGAAAAAAAGTGAATAATGATCACAAATGAGTTCTCTGAAAAACCAATAAAACAGACTTAATCCTCTCCTTCCATCCTTCCCAACTCCACGCAGATCCATCCGTGTTTTTTTGGGTTTTTTTTTTTTTGCCAACTTTTTCATGTTTAGCATCCGTTTAGTTTCTTTTCTTTAGGACCTGCAAGTCCATAGACTTTATCCCCTTTCTATTCAGTTTCCAAAATAGTTTTCTCTTTGCTTTTAAGCATGTCTTCCTAGATTCTGGCTGGTAAATATTTGAATGTTATAAATGTAAGTGTTTTCTTCTAGACTATTTAACATTTTTGTGTCATTGCACCAAACTTACAAAAATTCTGCAGTCAGACTTGTCAGGCTTGTCCTTCGAGGATCTTATGTTTGGCGTAAGAAAGACATTTCTCACTCCCAGATTCTGAATGTGGCTCTTATACATTCTCCCAGTGCTTACAGGCTTTGGGTTGAACATTTGGTGTGTGTGAGCTTGTGCGTTTTGTGAGAGGTGGGGCTGCACCCTACCGCCTTCTGAATGGACACCATCCCCCAACACCATTACTGAAAGGTCCGTTGCCCCTGCGTCGAAATGCCACGCTCAGCATAAACTACATCCCAAGACTTGTGCAAGGGCCGACTTCTGGACTGCTCGTCCTAGGTCCCGGATGTGTTTGCTACCGTCTGTCCCAACACCACACAATATTAATTGCCAGAGCCTAAAGCAGAGCTTTTCAAAAGCATTGCATGGCTCCTTCTCCAAGTAAAATTTTAAAATCTTTATTTTTTCAAATTATAACTTTTATGAAAATATTAGCAATATATGGTTTACTTTCGCATGGCTTTGAACTCTGAATAAACAAAGCCACATGGCATGGATAATTCTGTCACTTGCCTATTTCACGCAAGGACAGGCCTCTCAGACCCGCACTTGCTGCTGCATGCAGCAGGCGTCCACAGGGTCAAATTCCACAACCCAAGGTGAGCTTGCTGAGTTTGAGCAAAACACGATGTGAACCGATGCAAGGCTTCTCAGTATCCAACTCTGCCTCCCGCCCGCACCCCCCCGGCTGGAATATTCCCGTGTTCCATTCTGTACGTGTTCATGCGCACGTGCTGGATGGGTTGTTTCCATCACTGACGATGTCTTTTAACGAGCACACTCGGTCCATTTCCATTTGTTGAATTAAATGACATACTGGTAATTCTATCTGCTGCCTTCGGCCCTGCTGTTTGTCGTGCCTGCCTTACGATTCCTTCTCTGTCCTCTCCTGCTTTCTTCTGGACCAATCGTGTGGTGTTTCTATCCCACTCTCCTCCCGCCACTGTTCAAGGGTGGTTCTTCCTGTTCTGTTGGTGTGATCACAACATGCACGCAAACCCACCAAAGTCTAAAGTTGACAAACATCTCCATCCTCTTCTCAAAAAACGGAAGAAGTTAGACCCCTTTAGCTCGACTCACGGGCACCGTTCTGACACCATGCCACTGCAAGTGGCACAGTGATGCTACCCGTTTCTCTGCAGGTGAGAGGCGTCCAGTGACTGCTCGTACCCATCCATGTCCATTCCAGTTCACCCATGCACTTCCTTCCTTTGCACCCTGCATTGCATACGCACTTCAGACCTTCTGAGATCACTTTTGTGTTGTTTGAGGTCTGTTCTTCAAAATTGAGGTGACAGTCTGCTGGGGGAAATTCTCTTTTGTTAGTTATCATTTTTTAAATGTATTTATTTAGCCCTCTTCATAAAAGATATTTTTGCCGGGTGTAACATTCAAGGTTGACCATTGTTCTTTCAGCACTCACGTGTGTATCATTCTCCTCTAACAGCTTCCACAGCGGTTACTGAGAAGGCACTTGCCAGTCTCACTCTTGTTCCTTTGACGGTTCTCTGTCCTTCCTTTCTCACTGCTTCTGAGATCTTTGTCTCTGGCATTCTGCAATTTCACTATGATGGGTCTCGGTGTATAATCCTCTTACCCATCCTGCTTAGGATCTGCTGGGCCCTCAAGACTACAGTCTAAATTACTGCCTATGATAGCCAGCCTCCAAGATGGCATCCAGCGACTCCCACCTCCTGGTGTTCCTGGCCTTGTGTTGTCGCTCCCGTATTAAATAAGGATGACCGGCGTAGCCAGAATATTGCAGAAATGATGGAGTGTGACTTCCAAAGCTAAGTCACGGAAGCCATTGCAGCTTCTGCCTCACTCTCTTCACTCACCCTGGGGGATGCCAACCCCGTGTTGTGAGGATACTCAAGCTTCCCCTGTGGAGGAGCTGAGACTTTCTGCCAGCATGTAGCACTGACTTGCCGGCCCCATGAGTGAGCCACCGTGGAAGCAGAGTCTCCAGGCTTACTTGAGCTTTCAGATGACTGTCACTCTGACATTGTGATTATAACCTCCTGAGACACCCCAGCCAAAGCCAACCAGCTAAGCAGCTACCAAATTCCTGACCTATGAAAAAGTACTTATTATTCTAAAAGTACTTATTATTCTTTTAAGCTGCTAAGCTTTGGGAAAATTTGTTACGCAGCAATGGGTAACTAATGCATTTCCAAAACACTACATTTAGAATAAAATTTTCGAGATTCATGAAAAGTTTACTTTTAAAAAAATAGGGACTACACTGAATTATATATTACATCTGCCTAACCAGTAATGTGGTACACGTTTCCAACAGTAATGTGGTACACGTTTCCAAGAGGTGTTATGTTACTCGGTGACGTTTTTATAGTGTTCTTCATATAAGTATTGAACGAGAGCAGACTTATTTCTAAGGATGTCATATTTTCTGTTGCTAAAGGGAATGGGACTGTTTTTCCATTCCATTCTCTGGTTGGTTATGTTTAGTGTATTAAAAAACTATTAAGTTTTTAACGGTAACTACATCCAAACTCCCTCTTTTATTCATGTTCATATTTTTTTAATTGGCTTAAGTAGATTTTCCAGGTAGACAATACATTAGCTGCAAGTAGCAATCATTTTAACTTTTGCGACATTTATGCCACGTTTCATTTTCTTGGCTTACTGTAAGGCTCTGATTTCCCGCATAGTGTTTAATTGTCACGGTGATGCGGTGCACACCTGTCTGCTTCTTGTACCTGATTAAAACATACCCAGCGATGTTCACTGTGCGTTTTTGAGAGCTCCTCCGCGTCAGGTTCTCACTGCCTTATCCAGAATTTAGATTTTCACACTTCTTATGTTTCTAAGGAGAGATACTGATATTTATTAACAATATTTTTCAACATCTATTGAGATAATCACATGGTTTTCCACCTTTTGCTAAAGAACTTTATTTAGAGAGTTCCAAATTCCTTCATCTTTGGTTACAATTTTCTTTTATTTATACACAACATCATTCATTCAACGTATAGTCTTTGAGCACTTACTGGTCCCAGGCAGTGTCCTCGGCACTGGGGACAGAGTGGTGAACAACAGAGACATGTTCCTGTCCTGGCGGGCGCACACGTGCACGTGAGGCCATCATCCGGTCGTGAGCTCAGCCCTTTAGATGCCACTAGATGCGCTTTACTATTTATTCATGATTTTTGAACATAGGCATGTTGTTTTCTTTTTCCTTTTTCTCCTGTCCTCCTCTCCTCAGCACTGGTGTTAGGGTGACGCCAGTGTCACACAAGAAGTGGCTCGAGGCAGCTCAAGCCTCGTCAGTGGGGTGCTTATTGCCTGCTTGTTTGCGAGTGCCCACCTGCACTTTCATCTGGGCACCCACACTTTTTAGGGAAGATCTAGGACCACTTTAGAGTTTCTTCTGTTGTTATCGGTTGCTTGAGGTTTTTGGGGTTTTATTTAAATCAAACTTGGTAATACAAATGCAGACATTCACTTTTCAGGGTCTTTATCCCCAACGTCGTGACATTTCACAGTGAAACGCCCGTTCTGTCCTCACGGTCGGTACTCTGCGGCACTCTCCCTGCCGAACCCGGGTCATTCCGTGTTTCTCCTGCTGTTTTGTTCCCCTCTCTCCACTGGGGCTGTTTCTTCTAAGTGTATCATTTTCTCCTACTTTCTATTTTCCGGGTGATTTCCTTAACTTTATATTCCAAACCTTTACTGAACATGCCAAAGCTGCTATGTTTATTTTTTAAGAGCTCTTTTAAAAATTTTCCGGATGTTCCTTTTTACACAGAATCCTTCCCTTGTTTTACGCATGGAATGTCTTCTTTTCCTTTTCTGAGGATTTTGCTCTCATGTTCTGGAGGGATTTCTTCCCTACCTTACCTGTCCCTTCCATCTCCGGGTCCTTGCTCTGTGTTCACATGAAACAGGAGGTGCCACGGTGCTTTCGGAAGCTGCATGGGATGGGCGAGGCTGTCGAATGTAATCTGACAGCAGGCAGGGCTGCATCTTGGGGACCCGGCCTTCAGTAGCTTCAGGTCTTTCCTCCAGGACGGGTCACGTTCCATGACAGCTGTCTGTACACCTCTTCCTGGGAAGAAGCCAAGTCCAGGGGCCAATGTCATTGTTTTGCAGTTGGATTTCCATGCCTCCAGCATCGCTGGCTGACCATCGGACGGCCCTGCCACACTCATCTACTCTTTCCGTTGTTTAGAGGCAGAGTCTCACTCTGTCACCCAGGCTGGAGCACAGTGGCACGATCACGGCTCACTGCAGCCCTGATTCTCTTGACTTTGCTAATGGTTTGTGTTTTGCCTCCATAGTTGTTTCCACATGTGGCTAAATGCATCCATTTTTTCTTTTTATGGCATCTGGATATTGGCACTTGGTTCAAAAGGCAACCGCTACCCTATGGTTATAAAGGAATTTGCCCAGTGTTTTTTCTGGTACTTTTATGGTTTTATTTTTCTACATTTAAAGTTTTGACACGACACATTCAAAGTTTTTCCTGGTACTCAGTAAAAGATGAGGCTACAACTTTTTTTTTCTAGATACCTACACAGTTTCCCAGCATAATTCATTGAAAGTCCATCCTTTCCCCACTGGTTTGAGACACCATTTTCATCCTACGTTAGGTGTTTGTAGGTATTTCGGCCAATCTCTGGAGTTTCTGTTTGGCTGTGCTGTCATGTGTTGTGTGGCGAGGTCCCTGTTGCTGTGGTAACTGAACTGTGGTTGGAACTCACACCTGCTGGGCTGAAGCTGTCATGGCTATTCTTGCTTACTTTTCCTTTTTTTTTTTTTTTTTTTTCCTTTTTTTTTTTTTTTTTTTTTTGGGACAGAGTCTCACTGTGTTGCCCAGGCTAGAGTGTCGTGGCATCATCCTAGCTCACAGCAACCTCAAACTCCTGGGCTCAAGCGATCCTCCTGCCTCAGCCTCCCGAGTAGCTGGGACTACAGGCATGCGCCACCACATCTGGCTAATTTTTCCTATATATTTTTAGTTGTCTGGCTAATTTCTTTCTATTTTTAGTAGAGACAGGGTCTCGCTCTTACTCAGAGCTGGTCTCAAATTCCTGACCTCGAGTGACCCTCCTGCCTCAGCTTCCCAGAGTGCCAGGATTATAGTTCTGAGCCACAGTGCTTGGCCTTGTTTATTTTTCCTTGATCTTTGACCAGTTTGCTGGATGGAAAAAGACAAGCTTTTACTGTGATTATACTAAACTGCGAATGCCTTCAGGAGAACCGGCCATGCTGGTGAGTACTCCTCTCCAAGAAAACAGCGTCTCTACACGTTGTTCAAGTCTCTCTGTAATTCCCTGGGGGTGTTTTAAAGTTTCCCTCAAACAGGCTTTGTGTATTCGGTTTATTCCTGTTGTCAAGTGCAGACTGGCCTTTGCCATTTGTTTATCTTCCAGACTGTTGTTTATATCACACAGCCTACTGATTTCTGTGTGGTCACCGGTGCCCTCTTCCTGACCCATCTGTGGATAGGTCCCAGGCAATCATCCTGAAGGGACCGAGACAGACAGCTGCATCATCTCCAAGTGGTGCTGGCTTCCGTCTGGCGCCCCTGGGCTGCTCATTCATATGGGCTGCGTGCTGCAGTTAGCACGCAGCCGGTGTGCTTGATGGCTGCTCCTGTGGGCTCCCACTGGGGCTCCCACTGCAGCTCGGAGCTGGCTTCCTCCGCTCCATCCCCTGTGGTCTCCACCTCATGTTGGCTGAGCTCTTCCCCAGTTCTCCATCCTGTGGTTTCTGCCATCTTAAGAGTCTGTGGTCACCTCCACAGGACTGTCAGGAAGCACAAGTGCCCATGGCTGGAGCTCACATCCCTATTCCAGCTTGGACATTGGGGGTGGTCTCCTTCTTGGCCTCAGCCCAGGCCACTGCGCTCTGGAAGCATATGTGTGCCACCATGTGGCACAGACAAGCTCATCTCTCCTGAGCTCAGGCTGGGAAGGGGGAGGGACAAAGGACTTATGTTAGCCAGGTCAAGGGCTCCCTGGGAGGTGACACCTGAGAATGGGCTGTGGGGAGATCTGGTGAAGAGCACTGCATGCCAAGGGGTGACAAGGTGGACAAAGAGGAAAAACATCATGCAGGGTAAGGTCAGAGAGGGTGACCCAGTGCCTCCCTTAGGACCACGGCCAGCAGGTGACATCTCCCCCGTGGGCTGGAGAGCAGAGAGGGAGGAGGCAGAGGAACTTCACACAGGGGACCAATGCCCACGGGTGCCAATTCCCTGTTCTCAAACCAGAAATCTGCGAAGTCAGCAGACACACATCAATGCCCCTTTCCCACCCTGAGCCACCACCTCTTCCCTCTACTGCCCACCACCCCGCTGGGTCCTGGACCCCCACTCTCCTGCCTCCCAGCTTGTCCTCCACTCCCCCGGTACCCGTAGCCCCAAGTCCCTCTCTTGCGACTGCTAACGTGGCCCAGCTGCCCCTGCCTAAGAGCCGTGGGGTCGCTGTGCACCTGCAGAGTGTGGGTCCAATGCATCCCTACATCCCTGCCCCTCGGACACAGGGCCCTGCAGCTCTTCCCCACCCCTGTCCAGAATGGAGGCCCTGTACCAGTCCCTCCTCCTGAGCAGCCCTCGCCCCTGACATGTGCCATGTGTGTGCGTAGTCTGCATGCCTACCATGAGATGCAGGCCTCACAAAAGCTGTGAGGTCTGCTGATTTGTTCTCCACTGGTGTCTCAGCACTCAGCACCCCCGAGGGGGTTAAAGGCATTTGGGCCTGAAAGACGTGACTGGGAAGGCACAAGGTGGCCGAGGCAGGCAGCTGGGTGAGCCTGCTTTGTTTTCCCACTGCCTTTTTACGTAAATCTGTGACCTCAGCAAACGCACATGCAGACAGGCACACACACCCAAGTGTGTGGCTCAACGGCTCCCCACACCAACCTGGCTGCAAGACCAGCACCCAGACAAGAAGGCCCAAGGGTGCCCAGACACCCTTGGGTTCAACTCATCACAGCCCCAACCCATCTCTGAACCTCCCAAACATGGAACCACACAGGTGGGAGTTGGGCTTCCTTTGCTCATGGAGTGTCCCCCAGGGCTGCAGCAGCTGTGTCTGCCCCTCTCACCGCTGCCGTGGAGCAAGCTTACTGCTCACAGTCCAGCAACAGGTGGATAGGAAAGTTGCTTCCAGTTTGGGGCCGTCACAAGCAGCGCGCCTACAAGCACTTTGGTCATGATTTTCACTGACAAATCCTCCTCCTGACAGCTGACCTACCTGGCTGGGAGGGCACTGTCCCTGCCGTGAGGGTCTTGCTCCCTGTCCCTCCTTGTCCCACCCTCTATGGTGGGGGCAGTGATCACTCTCACTGGGCCCAGGGGAGGGCTGAGGCAGGTGTGCCCTGCACTCTCTTCCTGGCCTCAGGTGGCCCCTCCGCATGCCCGGCAGGGGCAGACGGCCCACAGGCAAGAGAGATGCAGGTCCACCTTGGTGCCCATCCAGGGCTATGGGGCAGAGAGCCCCCCAGGTCCAGTGTCTGCTTCTCATTAGTCCCGATTCAGCCTTCCCCTGAGGTCCAAGAGGCCGCTTCTCCACACCCACCACAACCAGCCCAACCCAATGCCAGCTCCTGGGGTTTCCAGACAGGAGGCTCAGATGGGATGAAGAGGGGAGGGTGGCCTTGGCTGGGGCTTCCTTCTGCTTACCCAGTCCTGGGTCTGCAGTCCCTGCTGAGTGCTGCTCTGGGCACCAGGCTGGCCCCGGGTGGCTGTCGGGCCCAGTAGGGGAAAGGGCTGCCTGTGCTCTTGGGACAGCTGCGACTCCGGTGTCTTTCTCTGGGAAGGCAGCTTCTGGCCATCCATCGCTACCCCTAGCAGGCAGCTTGTCTGCACCTCAGGGACTCTGGGGGAAGGAGCAGGACCCGGCGGGCGCCCTGGGCAGAGGGCGGAAGGGGAGGACACAGGCACTGACTGGTGGGCGTGGGCCAGTGAGCCCCGCGGCCGGCCCCTGGGGGCGGCGTGGTTACCCCAGCTCCCGCTGCGGCGCTTCTCTCTGCCCCCGCCCGGCTGCCTGTTCGGCTTCCCCCAGGACTCCCTGCCCGGCCGGCCGCTCGGCACACACCGCGGGTACGTCTCGGCGCCCTGCGGGGCTCGACGCGGGGGTGCGCGGGCCAGCGAGAGGCCGGAGCTCTCCCCGCCTGGCTGTTCCAGACCCCTGTGACCTCACCTCGACGCAGCCGGACCACGCCCCACGGCCCGGAGCGAACCCTTGGGGCCCGCCCTCTGCGGGGTCTGACCGCGGAGGGAGGGAGGGGCACACGGGGTCCCGAGGCGGGGCGGGGTCCGCTGTGGGCGCCGGCCAGGCGGGCAGCGGAGGGAGCCGCAGCGCTCCGGTGAGACAGGGGGCGGAGCCTCACGCCGGGACTTCCGCTTAGGCAGGCCCCGCCCCGCTGGTTCCGCTTCCGGCTGCGCGGCGCCTGCGCCCTGTGCTCTGCCTCGTGGGCGGGCATGGCGCCCGGTCCTTCCTGCCGTCTCTGCGGGCCAGAGGCGCGTCCCGACGGGGCTCGGGCTGGGCCGGGCGGAAAGAAGCGCGTGGCAGGGGCGTGGCCCGGGGAGGGCCCTCGGGTTTATCGTGGGCATCAGCACCTTAAAGCGGTCCCCGCGGTCACCTGCGGGCAGACGCGAGTCTGCTCCCCGAACAGCTGTTCACGTCCATCTTGTTTTCCAGCCGGAAAGAAAACGAGCAGCACGTGCTCTAAAAACCGACCGTGCACAGCGAGTCGCGCCAGGCCATGCGGTCGGGTCCCCTGAGAGCGACGGCGCAGCAGAGCCGCGTGCCCGGGGACCAGCGGAGGGGAGGGCGCCAGTGGGCCGGGCTGCAGGGTGGGGTGGTCTGCATTGTGTTGGACAGTGGCCGCCAGGCCATGACTGGGGACCGAGAGCCCCCGCCTCAAGGGTGCTGCTTCCTGTCCGTGGGGCCAGCTGCTCCAGTACCGAAGTCTGAGGGATGCACACACCTCACATACATGCACCACCTCCGCCTCATGGCCACACCGCCATCAGATGGCTTTGTCTTCTAGTCATCCTTTAAGGGGACAAAGTGCTTTTCTATGTACCCTCAGAACAGCTCCGTGAGGTCCGTAGCAGAAATGCCACCGCCCTGTTTAACCAATGGGAAAACTGAGGCACAGGGGGGTGAGCACAGCCCAGGTCTATGTCTGCCTAACTGCCCTGGCCCAGGGTGGGTAGGCCATGTGGTTCTCAGGTGCAGGACAGACCGACAGCTGAGCTCTGCAGGCTAGGGGTGCACAGGGACCCCCAGCTGCTGCATGGAGGCTCTGCCCATGTTCTCCCCTCAGGTGGGCAAAGATGGACATGTGGAACCCAATGGGGCACATGTGTGCCAGGGCTCCAGAAAAGGGCCTTCCCACAGCCCCACTGGGTCCCTTCCTCTAAAAGCTGCTCCAAGGTTAAAGCCAAGTCGAGGCAGTTTTCACTGTCTCTTTTCTACTGAGTGTGACCTTTGGGAAAGAAACCAAATGAGCAGAAAAACAGGCCCTGCAGCCCAGTGGAAGGGCCTGCAGGGACGAGCGTGCAGGTCACTTCTCTCTGAGCACAGCGCAAGTGGTGGCCGTAAGCCCGGCCTGTACCCCTACCCAGACCCTTCTCGGGACGGGGCAGGGCCTGAAGCCAGGATCCAGAGGGTCTTTCCCTCCAGGTGGGGCCTCAGGCTCCCAGTCCCAGGTGGAGCAAGGAGTGACAAGGAAGGCCCTTTGCTGGGGCCCTGCTCACAGCACTGCACCCCTGGTCTCGCCCTATGAGGCCTCGCCATGGACGAAATGACCCTGTCCAGCCACGGGGGGTGGGGGGAGGAAGAGCAAGTAGGTCACAGGTGAGAAAAGTGGGCCATCTCACACCCCACTGAGGGTGGGCACTCATTGGTGGCCTGCCTGCTGTTCTCAGCCTGCCCTGCACTTGGCACTGTTTCCCGAGCACAGCTGTGTGCAGGTCTCCACCCTAGGAAACCAGGCCAGCCCAGAACCCCTCGGGAGGGCCACATCTTTCAAGGGGATAAGAGCTGGGCAGGCTCTTCATGTGGATTCGCAGGGTCAGGCTTGCCAGGGAGGCTGGACTGAGGAAGCGCCCCTCCCCTGTGGGTTGGTGGGGGCTGTCACGATACCCCTCCCCTACTGTGTGCGAAGGCAGATGCCACCCAGGATGTGACCCAAAAGCAAACGATGCTCTGAGGAGTGAGACTTGGCAAGGCTCCCAGGCCCTGCAGGGGGTACCTGGCCAGGAGTACCTGGCTGCACGCATGGCTCTAAAGTGCCAGCCTCTCTGCTCAGGCCAACCTGCTCAAGCCTTCACTGACCATGTGGTTCCTGCAGATGACACACACACCTGGTGCACACACATGCGCCACAGCCCCAAATCTCAACCCACACGGCCAGCCCTGGATGTTCCCAGAGGGCTGAGGGTAGCTGTGGGAGGACTCAGGGGCCGGGCGTGGGGCCTCCACCTCAGACCTGCGCCAGCTGCCTGTTTCCTGGGCTGGACTCTTGGACACTTGCTGGGGCCATGTAGGGCCACGGAGGCCCTGCGCTTGTTAAACTGGGCAACAGCGTGGCACAGGAGCATAGTAGTGTCTTAAGAACAGCCAGAAGGCGCCGGAAGGTGTCAGGCTGGTGGGCAGGTGCCTGCTGGCTCTGCCCAACCCCAAGCGGACTTCAGAAGAGCAACATGTTTGGCAGCTACATTATAACATGTATTTAAAAGCATTAAAAATATCTGCTACTATAAAACCTCCGCCACGAGGCTGGAGTTTATTGGGAACCACGAGTGGGCGGTGCTGGGGGCGTCTCTCAGGCGGGCAGGGGCCTGGGGCCCAGGGCCGGGCTGACTGGCCTCCAAGGCTCACTCAGGACGTCCCCCACCAGGGGACTGAGTGGGCCCTGGGCTCCTTGGCATCTGGCCACCAAGCTCCGGGGCCTTGCCTGAGCCGGGCTCCCTGAGGAAGCAGTGTCTTGGCTTCCAGGAAGTGCAGGACACACAGGCAAGACCCCCCAGGCTGGTGAGGCTCTGGTGGCTCTTGAGGCCAGAACACCTGCCGCAGCTCTCAAGCTCGGCACTGTCCGTCTGGCCTCCCGGCCCCCCGCTGGAGCTTTCTGGTTAACAAGCAGAGCGGTCACTCGGCTCCCGGCAGGGAGCTCCCCGTTAGTTTCCAGGTTGTGAGCACATTCAGACTTGAGACTGTTTGTCTTTGTGTTTTAAGTGTTTGTCTCTGTTGTAAACTGAAATGTTAGCAGAAACGCAGCTGGGCCCTCCTGGTGCAGTGGCCACCTCGGGGCCGAACGTGGGCCCCTCGGCCGTCTTGCGCTGGCCCCTCGGTGGGCGGAGCTAGACGGTGGCCTTGGAGTGTCCGAAGATGCAGATGGGGAAGTGCTTCACGTGGGAGGACCACTGGGCGGCCAGCTGGAAGAACTTGACGTCGCTGCACTCCACACCATCGATGAGGACTGCGGGAGAGGGCTGCCTGACCGCCCGCCCGCCAGACCTGCCCGGCCCACCTGGCGGGGTAGCACCTGGATGGGTGGGCGAGCCAGCTGGGGCGCAGGGTGAGGAGGAGCCCACTGCCAGGGGCACCAACACCCTCGGGGGCGCCCGGCCCTCCCACTTCTCAGCCGCGGTGGGCCTGTGTCCCAGGGCTGCTTGTCCACACCCCCCCACCCCCCGACCCCGGTGTTCAACAGGTGCCGGGGACCAGACACCACACACCCCGTCAACGCTCTCCACTTAAAACAGAATCCGCCTGGGGAGACCAGGGCAACCTCCACCTTGAGGGCTCGAGCTCATACGAGGAAAACCCCTGAGAGCTCCATTTCTGAATCAGCCACTTGCAGAACAGCTTCTCTACCAACACTTTGAAATACACAAATCAATCTTTTAGAAAAGCAGAAAGGATTGAAAATTCTCTCTCAGAATTTGAAAAGCTGCTGGCTGCACATCAGCACCGCAGCAGGGTGTGCTGAGCCCGCCACAGCACCACACAGCAGCTCCTGCGGCGGCTTTGGGTTTGTTTTGTTTTTTTAGAAAAGGTCTCTCCCCCAGGCTGGAGTGCACTAGTGCGATCGTAGCCCACTGCAGCCTCAAACTCCTGAGCTCACCTGATCCTCCTGCCTCGGCCTCCCAGTCTGCTGGGACTACAGGTGCTGTCAGTGTACCCGGCTAATTTTTTAAGTTTTGTAGAGACAAGCTCTCACTATGTTGCCCAGGCTGGTCTCACACTCCTGGCCTCAGCGATCCTCCTGCCTTGGCCTCCCAAAGCGCTGGGATTACAACCATGAGCAACTAACTGTGCGTGGCTGTGTGGTAAATTTTTAAAGGCATCTCATGTCTGCTCTGGTTTCCTTTTGCATCTTACAGACAGAATGGAAGGGCCCCGGGTCGAGGGCCCGTGCTCGCAGGGGCCCCGTGCTCACCCCGTAGCATGTTCTGCTGGTGCTTGGCCGTGCATATCAAGCGGCTGATGCCCTCGATGCACTGGCTTTTGGACTCCACGTCCTTGTCCTTTGTCTTCTTGGGCAGAAACATCACTAGGAGGAAAAGGCCTGGCCGTCGTCTCGTTGCTCCTGCGGGGCCAGGCTGGCCGGAGGCCCTGTGCAGCATGGCGGGGAGCGCAGCGGCCCGAGGGGGAAGGAGAGCTGCGGGGGCTCTGCCGGCCACAGCCGCGGACCCCCGCTCATCGGGGGAGCTGCCCTCCTGCCCCAGGCTCTGGCTGGAAGTGGCCCCAGACCCCCAGCGCCCTGCGGGCTCGCACTTGCTGCTGCCACCTGCACTAGGCCAGCCCAGCCGCCCCCACCTGCCACTCAGCCACCTGCCTCACCCTTCTTGTTCTTCTCCTTGGTGACCACGGTCATGGACATGGTGGGCGTGGCCGCGGCCTCGCCACTGCTGGGCAGCCGGCTGACCTGGAGGGACCGGAAGGTGCACTTGAGTGTGCTTTTGGCCGTGGGCAGGTCCTTCTTCTCGGCGTCTCTCTTCCTGTCTGCGGGCTGTGCGGCCGTCCAGTAGTCCACCTGCAGCCCCATCAGCTCGGCACCGACACCCTGGCTGGGGAGGCAGAGGGAGGTGCTCACGGATGATCCCCAGTCTTTGGTCCTAAGGACGCAGCGTCACTGTCCCCGTCACAGGCCACAAGTGACAGCCAGCACCCAGCCCAACTTCCCGGTCAGCCGAGGAGTCCAGTGCTTGGAGTGGGCTCTGTGGAGCCCCCTGCATGTCCAGGTCACCCAGGAGTGTCCCACACAAAATATAGGGTGCCCGGCGGCAGAGCTGCAGCTTAGGGGGCCGCCCACAAGCTCCCACGCTGCCCCTCGGAGTCTGGGGTCCCCGGTGAGCCGGCCCCTCGAGAGGCGCAGCCTGGTGCGAGCCCTGGACTGCGGGCTTGGCTTAGTTTGGGCGAGCTCCACTACAGAGGCCTGGGCCTGGGGGAGCCTCAGCACGGCTGTCAAGGCCGAAGACCGGAGACCCCATCGCCTGTACCTCTTGCCTCGGCTTGTTCTTTAGAAGCCCCAACCGGTGCTTTCTGTGCCCAGCACTGCTCGGCAGGAGGCACCTGACCCCACCTGGCTGTGTGGCAGGAGACGGTGGCTGGGCCGGGCCGTCCTGCGAAGCCCAGGCATGACCTCTGCCTGCCCCTGCCCCGGGGCCAACAAGCCAGGTGCCTCAGGAGGGGGCCGTGACTTGGGGAGTGGAGGACAGGCAGGCAGCAGCAGGGGTGGGGGGTTGGGCGAGAAAACGAGAGCTGAGCCTCGCGGGGTCCTTTACCTGGGGGAGGACAGGCCCCCGCTCACCGACGGGGACGAGGGCGGGGTGGGGGAGGCCTCCTTGGCCGCGGGAGATGTGGACGGTGGGGTGGAGGACAGCACACCAGGACCCGAGGGGGCTGCATCGTCCGAGTCTCCTTTGGGGACGAGTCACAGGGGAGGGGGTGAGCCCACCCACTGCTCTGCCCAGGCAGCACCAGGCCCTGGGACAAGAGGGGACAAGGAGGCCAGGCAGCGCCTCCAGCTGGCAGGGCAGGTCCCCAGGTGGCCCGTATCGAGGCGCGAGTCTCACTTTCTCCTCCTTGGCTTGGGAAAGCCGCCTGGCCTGCCTTGGTGTGGGGGCCTCGTGAGGACAACGGCTGCTCCCCGCAGGGCCACCCCCTCACCACGGGGGCCGCTCCCCCACGCCGAGCAAAAGCACCATGGTGAGGCCAGGGACGGGGCTGCTGTCAGGCCACAGGGCCAGGCTGGTCCCCGGAACAAGAGGACGGTGCTCCCAGGGCTCAGGGCACCCCCACTAAAGCGCTGGGACCACCTGACCCCAGGGCCTCAGGGTGGGACAGGGTTACCTGACGTGGCCGAGGATGGCTCCACAATTCCAACCTTCACAACCTAGAAAAGCAACAGGTGCTGGCTGGTGGCAGCCGTGGGGATGTCAGCCAGCCCCCACGCCCTGCCGGGCTGGGCTCCACCCTGGGGCTCAGACCCAGGCAGGCTCCTGCCTCCCCTCAGCTGCCCGGCCACCATGCCCACGACGCAGGTGCTGCTGGGGTGGTGCCGGTTGCACCCTGTCCGTCCGGCTCAGGGCAGCATGAGGGGTAGACCAGACTCCGGATGCTCGGCCTCAGCAGCAGGGACTGCCCTCTCCCGGCGGCCGGCCCTAGTGCAGTGGCAAACCACGTGCCCACGTGACTGGCCAGGCCCAGCTGTCCAGCAAGACCAGGACACTGGCAGGAGGGACAGGCACAGCCAAGGCCCGGCTCAGAGGCAGGTGCCACTCCAAGAGCTGTGGGGCAGGGGGGACAGGGCCCCAGACCTGCCAGGTGCAGCGTGGGAGCCGCTGGCCACAGGTGGCGGTGCAAATTTTAGGTGAATGACAAAGACAAGTTGGACCTTGCCACACGGTGATGTCTTGGTGCCCGAGAGCACAGGCCTTGTCACCACAGAAGCTCCCTGGGCCAGGCTGCTCTTGACGAGTTCGCCCCTCCCAGAGGCCAGCAAACCCGACCACGGCACAGTGCACAGAAGACCCCTGTCCCACCGATGGGGACCCTGAGGCCCTGCCCCCACCTGGTGGCCCATCGGCCAGGCTGCCTGACGGGCTCCGCAGCCCAGACCTCAGCTGGACGGAGGACAGGACAAAAAGACGGGCAGGAGACCCGCTGTGGACACTCAGCTGGCAGGAAAGGAGCCCTCAATCCCCCGCAGGGCCGGAGCTGAAGCCTCCAGATTTGCGGCCACGACCCCAGACGGGGAACTGGCAAGGTCAGCAGCGCCCAGGCCTGGAGCCCCTGCAGGACCCCCAGCACGGGGCGACGGAGGTCTCCTCTCCCGAGAGGCTGGGCCGGGTGCCCCACGCCCAGAGCCGTGCTGAGACCCGAACCCTTGCCCCTGACCCGATGGGGTCTTTGCGCCCACGCGTCAGCTGCCTGGGCAGAGCTGGGGGTGCCAGTGACCCCTGGGCCCAGGCCCCATGCAGGGGAAGACAGCCAACTTGAAGATGGAAGGCGGTAAAGCCAAGTGCCCAGCTCAAATTCGTGAGGAAGCTTCTGGAATCCTTCAAATCAGTATAAAAACATTCTGATTTCAAAAGACACCTGGGCAGGTTAGTGGTTTCCCGAGCAAGGACAGCTGCAGCACTCACCCCGACGAAAGGAATGAACTTCTGCGAAGACTCTTCGTCAGGGCTGCGGGCAAGAAACAGGCGGTTACGCTCTCCGCATGCACGTGCACCCAAGCACGCGGCGTCCTGGGCACAGCCCTCCCCACCCACGGCCTGCCCTGGCCTGGCCTCCCCACCGACGCCTGGATCCTTCCAACACACTGACGGGGGACACAGGGACACAGGGAGGCCTGCGGCTGGGAGGCTGGGGCGGGGCCGCGGGAGGAGTCCGCGTCTCCATGCTCCCTGACGCCCAGAGCCACCGCTCAGGCCCCACCGAGCCCGTCACTCCCTGCACAGCTGGGAGAAGGGCCTGCTGCCTGCGCCCCTGGGACTCCCGGAACACTCTGGGCCTTCTCCAGCGCCTGGAGGTGGCCGCCCCACAGCCGGAGCGTGGAGGTTTTCTCCCAGACGGTCTGGGTAACGTCAGTGCCAGTGTGAGAGGTCAGGCCCTTGGCCGTGGTGACAGGGTGGCTGCTGTGCAGCCTGGAGACAGGCCCTGCCTGAGTGAGCCACCGTGCGCAGCACGCGGTGGAGGCTCTGTCTGGACGTGGCAGCCTCTCCTGCAGTGCGGTCACAGCTGTCCCCCGTGAGGCTGCCCAGGGCCGAGGGCGGGGGCAAGGACTTTGGAGAGGACAAGTCTGTCTTCCTCCTCTGGTGCATGCGGCCCGAGCAGCGGCTAGACCTGCGGCCACCTCCACGGCAGGCCCCCACTGACCAGTCTTCCCTGCGGCCAAGCAGCTCTCCCACGAGACGAGGGCCCGCTCAGAGCAGGAGACTCCATCCACGGCTCGAGAGCGTCTCCCTCCAGGCTCTGGAAAGGTCCACAGGGCAAGGCCGGTCCTGGGCAGCCTCCTCCACCTTCTTCCCCTGCTTGGCCTTGGAGCCCCCCGTGGCCGGCACCTGGGGACAGAGGTGCCTTCTGCCCTACGTCCTGGGGCGGATGGTGCTGACAGCTGGCACTGTCTCCAGGGGCAGTTCTGCCAGGCCCGCTTCTTCTGTCTCATTTCCCAAACGGTGACGTCTTATGCCAGCGAGTGGCGCTCCTGCAGATGGGGACTCTCTGGCATGTGCATGTGGTGCCACCGGAGCGGCAGAGGACCAAGGGACAGGGCTTCTCCCGGATCCCAGGCCGCAGGCGCCGCTCTGGGACAGTCCTGCGCTGGGTGCGGAGTGTGGTCAGGGTGTCCCCTGCGGGAAGTGGCCTCAGGAGGGCCCGACGGGCCGAGCGTGGCCACCTGCCCGGCACCAGCTCCCAGGACCAGCAGCCCCTCCCGCAGGAGCCCCGCGCGGCAGAGGCTATGCCCACAAGCTGAGCAAGTGGCCTTCACCCAGGGCCCGGCCCAGAACACGGGCCCGGCGTGCGGCCCTCCAAGGCTGGTCCCAGCAGGTGTTCCCGTCCTACGGCAGCCAGCAGGGCCTGCCCTCCTCTGGGTGCCCCGGACACCAGACCCGTGGCAGAGCCCTCGGCACCTCCTGCCCCACCGAAAAGCCAGCGCCTCTGGAGGAAGCCACGTGGGGTCCTGTCCGTGGCGCTGCGCAGGCCCGGCTCCCCAGCCTTCCCTTTGTCGCTTGGGAGAATAGGGTTGAGGGACGTTTTCCTTCTTCATTTCAAATGACATAAAACTATGTGAACCCCCAGCCACGCCCACCCCGCCTGTGTCCAGGCTGCTGGCAGGAGTGCTCCGGCGAGGCCATTGGTGTGGGGGTCCCGCTGTCCCTTCAGGCGGGTCTAGCCTGAGCCCCTCCAGGTATAAGAGGTCACAGAGGGCAGGCAGGCGGCTGCTGGTGCCCAGTGGATGGGCAGCCCCCATCCCCAGGGCCACCGCCCTCTGCCGAGCCAGACCCCCCAACACACGGCACAGCGGCCCCTCGTCCATGCTCGGCTGAGGGCCGATGCGGGAGCCGCACGACACGGGACGTTGCTGGAACTTCCAAGCCAAGCTGTGCCTCTGGGCCATGCAGACAGCACCCAGCACTGGACATGGGCCGGCGTGACAGGGGTGACACCGCAGGCTTTGAGACCCACCCAGGGCTTCTGCACGCCCTTGGGGGACAGGGCAGTCGGAGTCTGGCTCGAGGGAACTGCCCAGGGCAAGGAGGGCCGAGACGCCCGGGGGCTGCTCGGTGTGGCCCAGGGGCTCTGCCCAGACCCCTGAGAGGCGCTTTCGCCGACTCGAACGGGCCCTGATCTCAGTCCCGGGCAGTCTGTGCTGGGGACGGGGTAGGTGGGGACGCAGCCCCGCAGGTGCTCCCAGGGTGAGCCCAGGCTAGAGAGGGGCCGGCAGGCGCCGGGCAGGACTCTGCTCAGGTCCCCTGCCACGAGGGCTGTGCCCTCTGCCCGCCCCCTACCGGCGCCCGGCTGACCACGCCGGGTGGACGGAGGCGTTCACCGAACCAGGCAAAGGCTGCCGCTGCCCCACCCGCACTCTGGGCCTTCACCAGGCTCCGTCCAGTGCTCCCGCCCGCCACCACCCGGGGGCTGCTGTCACCACTGTCACGCAGAGGCAGGGGTGGGGACACGGGGGGAGTAGATGCCAGATTCTCCTGAAGCCCCGGCTTGCCACGTGGACGAGCCAACCCTGGGAGGGACGAGAAGCAGTGGCCTGGCGCCAAGGCATGCTGCAGGCTGGCGGAGCGGCGGCGCAGAGAGGCCCCCAGGGCTGGTCTTTCTCTCCCCTGCTAAGGCTTGTTTAGCGGGACTGACAGGGGCTCAGGCAGCCCCGGGCCTGCAGCACCTCCAGCAAGGAGGCCCCCCAGACCCGACTACCCTGTGCTGGGGGTGCGGGGGTGGGGCAGCTCTTCCCAGGACAGCGAGTGACTTAAGACACGGGGCAGAGAACGAGCCCCAGGTAGGGCGGGCACTGGCTGTACATGTGGGCGGGACACACCTGGCCAAGGAAAAGGGGGCTCCTGTTTGAATGGACAGCTGACAGCTCGGGGTGTCGGCTCGAAACACTCAGTCTCAGAGGGCAGAGCCATCCCAGGGCGCAAGGACTCCGCCCGTCCGGGAGTCCCAGTGGTCTGCCGCCCCTCCAGGTAACCCCCGAGGATGCTGGGAAGGCCTCCCTGGCCCTCTCCGCTGGCCCCAGGCGCTCGGGGGAGGCCCCTCTGTGGAGCGGCAGGTGGCTCAAGGGACGGCCACTGACCACTGCGCCCCTCCCTGGGCTGGGGCCTCAGCCCCTCGCCTCAGTGTCCCTGTGTGCCCCCCACCCCTGGGGCTGCCGGCAGGTCAGCAGCGTGAGGCGCTGGCAGCCCTGATGCCGGTCAGTGGTTAGCGGCTTCCTGTGAAAGGCGGCGCCGTCCGGCCTCTCAGACAGGGGGACTCACTGAGGGGCCAACGCTGGCCGAAGCCCCGGGTGGAAACAGGGCAGCCTGCGCGGCGACCCCGGGCTGCAGGGCCCACCTGCGGTTCTGACCCAGCGCCGGGGGTGCGACCCCAAGAAAAGGGTCTGCGTCTGCTGCTCAGCGCACAGGGACCCTCGCCTGATGGGGCCACCTCTCCTGCTGCCCTCGTGGGCTCCTGAGGCCCGACCCCCAGCTCGGGGAAAGGTGTCGGGGAGAGTGACGTGGGTGGTGACTGCTAAACAAGCCCCAAAGACCAGCCTGGGACAGACAGGGCGGGACGCAGACCAGAGCCGTACCTTAGGGTAAAGTCAAAATGAAAATGCTTTTTCCTTTTCAGAAAGCAACCAAAAGAGAAAACACAGACACGTTACGAATACTCTGGGAGGAGCGAGGGGCCCCCAGGCATCGGCGCGGGAGCACCACGGCTCCCAGCCTCCCGGGGCCTCGGCGACTCTCCACCTGCCTGTTCTGGGGCAGCAGCTGCGAGCCCCCGAGGTTCCCGTGTGGGGGTGGCACAGCCCCCTCCGCCACGGACCGCCCCGGAGAGCCGGGCCCCGCCAGGGAGCCAGGCGGCCATCCCTGCCGACCCGCGGCGGCTTAGCTCTGTCTTTCGGTCTAGGGACAGCGTTGGAGCCGACACCCGGCTGCTCAGGGGCAGGCACCAGGGCAGGGCGGCTGGGCCTCCAGCCAAGGCTTCCTGCTCTGGGCGGGTGGGAGCACGAGCTCCTCACTCACTGACAGGCCCAAGGCCACGGAAGCCCCCGCCCCAGCCCAGGAAGCCGGGGCTGTGGGAGGAACGTGGGCTCAGGCTCAGGGAGCTGCGCACTGCGACCTTGGGGCCCCGACAGCTGTCAACTTTCATCATCGGAGACCTCAACGTGCACAGAAACGGGGAGCCCTGAAACCGCCCTGCTTGTTTTAACTCCGATTTGGAGTGAGCGAGCACGCCGCTTGCTCAGGGCTTCTCCAAGCCCGGCACCGGGTTCTGTCCACAGCCCTCCTGGGCCGAGACCAGCAACAGGGGAGGCCACAGAGGGTAGGGGGTGGCGCCTGCCCCATGCCCGGCCCAGGCCCACCGCGTTACCTCTTCTGCTTGTAGGTCAGCATGGCCTCAGCGATGGGGAGCTGGTGTGCACAGTTGGCCCCTGCGATGTACTGGGTGATGCGTGACACGATGTCCGGCGTGTCCTGTGCTGCATGAGGAGGCGGCGGTGGGTTGGGCCGCAGCAGCCAGGCACAGCTCCAGTCGGGGGTCTGGGAGCGTGCGGGGCACCACGGGCACCTCCACCTCTCCGCGGCCAGCCCAGGGACCCTCTGCCCTCCACCCTCGAGGTGGTCCCAGGCCCCGGACGGCAGGGCCCCCTCCCCCTCCCCCTCCCCAAACAGGCCCCACTTTCTCCAACGAGCTCTGAGGCTCAGAGAGTGGAGAGGGAGGGGTCTGGCCGAGGACCCCCCCAGGCCATCTGCCGCAGCTTCCCTGAGGCCGAAGACGGTCCCGGAGACGGGGCCCCTGCAATGGAGGGTGAACGGGAGGGTCGGCCCCACCCTGGCCGGCTGCCAGCCTCACCAGCACTCTGGGCCTCCAGCTTGTTGAACAGGTCTCTCCAGGCCAGGTCCTGGAAGAAGTTGTTGTAGCGGTAGTCCACGGAGCCCAGGTACCTCGCCACGGGGTGGGAGCCTGCGTGCCCAGGGAGCGCCGTCACCACGTGCGGGACCCGGAGCCGAGCGGCCCGCCCCCCCACGGCCGCGGCGCTGCGCCAGTGCGCCCTCGCCTCCCAGACGAGCCGCCCTCCTGCTCCCGCGCCTCCCTGCCCTCCTCGGAGGCTGCGTCCGCCCTGCTGAAGGAGCTGCCGCGAAGGCCCACCCCCGCGCTCCCCCGAGGAAGGCCCGCCCAGCACCGCGGCGCACGAGACCGAGAGGTGCCTCAGCCGCGCACGGAGCCTTTGAGGTCGGCGTCTCACGGGCACCCGTGGGTGAGGCGTCGCCTCCAGTCCTCGCGACTTGGATAGGTTTGTTTTGTAACAAAATGAACTGTATAAACCAGGAGAACTAACGGGGCTCAACTACGCGAGACCCTGGTAACTGGAAGGTCGATCGTTAACCCCTGCTTTGCGCTTCTGACGCTGGAAACCCAAACGGGTGTCGATCCAGCCATCCCGGTGCAGGACGGACACCGGCTGGCGCCACCGCGGAGGGCGAGGCTCTGTCTCGAGAAGGTGCACGGAGCGCGACCCCACCACCCGCGAGTGCCCCGCGGCCTCACCCAGCGGGATGACGAGGAAGCGCATGTAGCCGAGCCAGTCGGGGGTCTTGTGCGACAGCTGCTCCACGAAGAGCCGCAGGACGGCGCTGAGGTAGTGCTGCGCCCCCGCCACGGCGATCTTCACGGGCGTCGGGGGCTGCGAGTTGCAGTTGCAGCTGCGACCCAGGCGGGCGGCACAGAGAGGGGACAGCCTCGGGGAGCTGTCCTGGCCCAGGGGCCGCCCGCGCTGACCCAGGGGAAGCCGCCAGGGGCTGAGAGGAGACCGGCGGTGCAGAGCCCGCGATCTGAGCCGCGCGTGTGCACACCTCCCGCAGCCCTGGCGGAGGGCGTCCCCGCCCCACGCGGCAGCAGAGCCCGGCAGGGAGGCCCGGGACTCACTATCGCTGTATCCGGGACACGATGGTGCTGAACGCGGCCTGCACGTCGGCGGCGGAGCAGGTGCACACCACGGGCAGCGTGTGCCTCTGCAGCACGTCCGAGAGGAACTGGCGGAGGACGGGCCGGTGCTGACCTCGGCACGACCGCCAGGGCCACCCCCGCCGCGCCTGGCTCTCAGGGCTCCGGAGGGAAACCACACCAGTGGCTCCCACTCGCGGCCAGGCAGGCGCGCCCAGGCCTCCCACTCTGCGGGCGCAGCCCCGACCCGACGCCACAGGCCGCTGCCTACCTGCCCCTGCCAGTCGGCGGTGTTGACCAGGATGATGTTCTCGGGAAGCTGGTCGTCGGAGACCAGGATGTGGTTCAGCTGGTCGTACACGGTCTTCCTGGGGATCTGCAGACAGGAGGCCCGTCCACACCGCTGCTGCCCACCTCCCGGCTCTGGCGCCAGCAGCGACCCCCACCCCAGCCCCTGCAGCTGCACGGCCCGGGCACAGGCGGGGGCTGCCGGGCGACACCGCCGAGCGCTTGGGCAGCGGCAGGGACGGCTGGGACAAGCTCCAGCGTTCACGTGGGCTTCCCAGCGGCAGGCGGTTTCCAGACGGAGCCCTGGCCTGCTCCTCTGTCAAGCGCCCTGGCCGCCCTGCTTCCCTCTCTGCCGCACCTGCAGCTGGCTCCGCGAGTCCGGGCAGCGCTCGTTGTCCAGGCTGTTGGCCCGCTCGCTCTGGGGCCGTGCCGGCTGCCGCTCCTTCAGGGACGTGCTCCGGCCGCGGCGGCCGGCCTGCTTCCCCTCGGACCTGTCAGGGACCAAGACAGGCTGAGGGGGCAGGGCTGGGCCAGGGTCTCGCTATGGCCACACGTCACGGCAGCCCCGGGGGCAGAGCCGCTCAGCGGTGGGGGCAGGGAAGGACACCACACAGCCCCCTGCCAGGCAGTGGGTCCATGGACTGCCTGGAGAGGCCCCTGGGGCCCCTGAGCTGAATTTGCCCTGTCCTCCGGGTCAGGAGCTGGGCGGAGCTGGGTGTAGGCCAGGACTGGGCGCCGGCTGTCAGGGTGACACTCTCGGCCCCTGGGTAAATGCCAGGGCCCAAACACCACAGAAACATAAAATCAAGGTCCTGCAGGAACAACTGACCGACGGGCCTCTCTGGCCGGGAAGGGGCTCTGGCAGGGGAGGAGCAGGACCTGTGGGGAGGATGCAGGCTCGGCTGCCCTCGGCCCCGACGGGAGACCCGGGGCTGCAGGTTTCCCGTCTCCGCGGCAAGTGGTGGGGCAGGCGCTGATCACCATGAGGGGCCGTGCCAGGCTTGGGCTTACGCGGGACCCGCAAGACACCTAATGCGACGCGACACTTTAAAACTGACGCCATCGCCAGAGAGGACGCAGGAGCGGGGGCGGCAGGAATACTCAGGTAGCGGCTGCTGTCCCTGGAGGGGCCCAGTCCCACGGGAGGCAGCGGGAACTGCAGGGGGACAAGCCCCCGAGGCCGTGGTGGAGGCAGGGTCCAGCGCCGGGGCCCCGGAGGTGGGCAAGGGCCGGTGGGAGCCCGGAGGGGTGGCCGGGAGCCCGAAGACCGGCCCTGGTCTGACTGAGATGGGCGGTGAGTGGGGAGAGGCCTGTGAGAGACCCTGGGGGTGCCCCCACCGGGAGCCACCCACTGCATGTCTCGGCCCACACACCTGGCCCTGGGCCCTTGTGCTGCCGCTGCCCTCCTGGGGCCAGCCCCCAGCAGGCCCCATGCCGGGCTCAGCCACTGCGCTGCGTCCCTGACCCCCCACTCTCCGCAAGGACCTCTGCTCAATGGCCAGAGCTGACGGCAGCGGGTTCGACCCGTGTGGTCCTATCCGGAGCTCCGGAGGCCTTGACTCTGCCGTCCCCACCTGAGCACCTCGTCCCACCCCCCACTGATGCCCCGTGACTGCCACTCCCTCGGGCTCGGCCTGCACCGCCCTGGCCTGCCCGCCCAGCGCAGAGCCCCCGTCACCTGGTGGAGGGGATGACCAGGGACTCTGTCTTGGTGATCCTCCCGCTGGGCGGCAGCTTCTCGGTGAACACGTCCAGGGTGGAGGGCTCTGCCTCGGGGCTGTCCTCGGGCTGCCCTGACGGCTCCCGCGGGGCCGACGCACCCTGGCGAGCAGAGACAGACGCCTGTGCCCCTCCCGCCGAGGACACGCACGCCCACGACGGGGCCTTCTTGACCCCGTGTGTCCCTGGTTTGGGGGAGGGGTTTGGGCCTCTGCGGGACCTGTGAGCTGCTTACGAGGGCCACTGTGTCGGAGACGCTGTCACTCGGCCGCTTGCCTCCCAGGGACCGCGTCTTCTCAGGCACGTCAGCCTGGGGGACGAGACGGGAACCAGCGGTGCTCAGTGGCTGGTGCCGAGGCCGCTCACTCCGGGCCGGGGTGCTGGGCCCGGAAGCGGCCAGGCGGGTGGGGTGGCAGCGTCCCGGGCGGTGCATGGGGGGCTTCAGGATAGCCGGTGGGGCCTGAGCCCCGGCCGTGCTGGGAGACGCGGCCACACAACCCAGCCGGGCACCGTCCACTCGGCTGGTGCCGCACACCCGCCGCGCTTCCGGGGGACGGGACGGGCCAGGACTCACCGGGCTGGGGGGCTCCCTGTGGCTCCGGGCGCTGTGAATGCTCCCGATCTCCGTCTGCGAGCTGGAGTGCGACAGGCCTTCGAAGTAGGGCCTGGCCAGGGAAGGGGGCGCGTTACTTCCCAGGACGTCCCCCACTGCGCCTGAGGGGCCAGCCTGGGGACCCGGCGGCAGAGCAGAGCCGGCTCCAGAGAAAATCGGCTCTCACGAGCCCCTGTGGGCGCACCCCTCGCGCCGTCCAGAGCGCGGGAGGGCGGGGGACGCCGGCGCTCTCTGGCCAGGCCGCCTGCAGCCCCTTCTCAGCTCCTCCCCCGCTCTGAGGTCAGTCGCAGAAAACCCATGTCCCTGCAACCCCTTCTGCCCCTGCTGTCGATTCTGGGCAGGGCTGCTGGCAAGGCCCCGCCAAGAGCCGTGGGACTGCAGCCCCTCGCAGGACAGAGGGGCACGCGCAGCACGACGCGGCACTGGCGCGAGGTCCGGGTGGATCCAGGCCTCCCAGAGCCCCTCGCGGATAAAGGGTGGGGGGAGGGGAGCCTTTCGAGCCAGACACCTGAGCAGGTCTTGCGCCCACATTCGACACTCCCACCCAGGCGACGAAGCGTGTGAAACACATTGCCACTGAGTGTGACCACTCAGCATCACGGCCCCCGAGAGCCCACGCCTCAAACCACGGTGGGCACGCTGGCCGGCCGGGGGCTCTGCACCGTGGCTGATGTCACGGAGCTCAGGGTGGGGCGGTCTGGACTACACAGGTGCGTCCAGTGCAACCACACGAGCCGTTGAAGAGAACACAGGGAGCCCACCTTCTCGTGTATGCTTCCCTCCGTTGTGTAGGTCAACAAGCAGAAAAACACAACAAATCTTCCCCACTGCGATTGGGGTCTCCCCGGCACCTCTGTCCTATGGGCTGTGTCCCCCCCCGCAGGCCAGGGCCTCCCACGGATCCACAGCCAAAGCCAGTGGTGGACCTGCCTCTGCGCCCTCCCTCCTGCCCCGCCAGACCCCCCACCACCATGCCCCGCCCTGCTGGAGGCAGCACCGCCAGGGGCTCCTGTTCTGCCGCAGTGGCGGGGCCTCCGCAGCTCCCACGTGGTCCCTCCCCACGCTGACAGGGGGCCATGCCCCGCCCAGCATCAGCCCAGGGGATCCCTCTGCCCTTCCTGGCCCAGAGCCTGCGTCCCAGCAGCTCTGGCTTCTCCACAAATGCGCTGCTCTCGCCCGTGATGGGAAAGCTGCCTGGCCCATGCACCTCCGTGGGACTGCGGCACATGGCACCTGCCCCCAGGCCACCCAGTAGGCTGGCCCCGCAGGAACCTTCCAGGGGGCCCTAGAGGCGTCCAGGGCCGGGCATGTCTGCGGCGTGGGCAGGGCGTGCAGGAAGCTGCTGGGCTGCTCACCGTCCCTTGGGCGAGACTCACCTGAGCTTCGGTTTGGGGGTGCTGAGGACGCTGTCGTCGTCCTCCATGTCGGGGCCGCTGTCGCTGGGGTTCTCCATGTCCAGCGTGTCGTACAGAAGGTCCAGGTCCTCCTCTGCCTCGGGGACGTGCTCCGCAGGGTCCTGCTCCGAGTCCAGGACCTGCAGGGACACCGGACAGCGTGAGGGCCTGGCAAGGGCAGTCCCCGCAGACGCCTGCGTCGCCGCACGGCAGGTGGGGCGAGCCGCCCCCGAGGCCCACGCAGAGGTGTCGCGAGGGACAAGATGAGGAGGGCACCCAGAGCCACCAAACCCTTTGCTGTCAGCACGTTCTGAGCCCAGTCAGTCTGTTGTGGAGACCCCAGGTGCTGGCCCAGGTGCCTGGGCTGTGGGGGGAACTCGGCGCGCAGGCGGTGCGCTCGGCAAGTGCATACGGTTGCGCAGCCACCAGTCAAGACACGAAATGCTTCCCATAGCGGCAGAGACTCTTGTAGTCGATCCCTTCCCCTCAGGCCCAGGCACCACCAACCTGATTTCTGTGCCTTCGGTTTTGCCCCTGCCAGAATGTCACACGAAAGGAGTGGCACAGTGCGCAGCCTCGGGGCCTGGCTCCTCTCGCTGGGCGTGACAGACCCACGCACGTGGTGGTGCGTGCTGACAGCTAACTCCTTCTCCTATCTGTTCTAGAATTTGTATAGGCTTTAAATTTATGGGTTTTTTTTTTTTTTTTTGAGACACAGTCTTGCTCTGTTGCCCTGGGTGAGTGCCGTGGCATCAGCCTAGCTCACAGCAACCTCAAACTGCTGGGGTCAAGGGATCCTCCTGCCTCAGCCTCCCCAGTAGCTGGGACTACAGGCACGCGCCACCATGCCCGGCTAATTTTTTCCATTTTTAGTAGTGACGGGGTCTCCCTCTTGCTCAGGTTGGTCTCGAACTCCTGAGCTCAAGTGATCCTCTCACCTTGGCCTCCCAGAGTGCTAGGGTTATAGGCGTGAGCCACCACACCCAGCCAAATTTTATGTTTGTTAAAGTTTAAAATTTAAGTATTGCCTGAGTCCAGGAGTTTGAGATCAGCCTGGGCAACACAGGCAGATCCTGTTTCAAAAAAAAAAAAAAAATAGAATGGCAACTGTTTTTCCTGGTGTACCAGTACTCATTAAAAAAAAATTTTAAGTAAATTTTTAGAAGCTTTAAATTTTAAATTTAGAAATACGATCCACTTAAGTCTATTTCTGCATATGGTGTGTGCTGTGTGTCAAGGCAACTTTGCTGAAAATCAACACCTATGCTTATGAAATGAAAAGTATAAGATGCTAAACTGAAGCTGAGGGCTCCAAAAAACACACTTGCCCCAAATTCACTCCTGCAGCACAGAGCCCTGACTAGCGGCTCCACTAAGTCCTCACCGGACAGACCCCCACTCGGGACACCCGAGGTCAGAGCATCTGCACCCCCCCGAATTCCTATGTGGGGATCTGGCCGCCGAGGCGCTGGCGTGAGGAGCTGACAGTCCCGAGGGCTCTGCCCCCGGAAAAGGGGCTTCCGCGAGCCTGTCGGCACCCTCCCCACGGGAAGGCACGTGGAAGGCGCCATCTACGAGGAACGGGCCTCGCCCGACGCCGGATCTGTCGGCAGCTTGACCTCGGACTCCCAGCCTCCAGAACCACGAGCAGTAGATTTCGGTTATTTGCGAATTTCCCAGTCTGAGGAATTTCGTCACAGCAGCAAACGGTCAAAGACAGGCTGCGACTCGGGCAGGTAACCACACCGCTCCGTGCCTCTCCCGCCCTCGGACCGCGCCTGGTGCAGAGCTCCAGGGAGGACACTCTGCCTCCCCGTGCCAGGCACAGCCGCGGGCTGCGGCAGAGACGGTGCGGTGCTCGTGGCAAAGGGCGTGAGTGACGTGTGGCAAATTGGGAAAGAGATCATGTCACTCGACTGCAGCCGCCTTAACCTGTGTGCATTTTGCGCAGAGCTGGGAGAGCGGTCCTCCGAAAATGGCAAAGTCCTTCACCTGAGCAGCGTCCGGGATGCTGGCCAAGTTCCCCACAATTTGGGCTCTGAGTCCCAGAACCAAATCTGGGCAGGAAGGTCACACCTGGACTCAGCCCGATGCCGAGGCAGGCACGGGTCCCCACGGTCAAGATGCCACCATGAGCACCCACCCCTGACCCACGGGCCCTTAGAGGGATCAGCGAGGCCTTGGGAATGTTCCCCTCCAGGACATAAGGATGCAGGGCCCAGCTGGACCAGCCAGCGGCCCTGGGCTGTCCTTCCTCCAGAGCCGGTGAGTGATACGCCACTCCCAATGGCCGAGAAGCGCCCGTTTTTGGTACTTGCACTGAGAAGCATGTTGCTGGGCTCGGGTGCTAGAGGCTGGCCTCAGACCCTGCTGCTGCAGGGGTGCAGCCCTCATGTGCACAGCACGGGACCACCGTGTGTGAGCAGCACGCTGCCCTGCCCACGCTGCTCCAGGGCCTGGCCACACGCATGCTATCTTCCACTCCATGTCCAGACTGCCAGCACGAATTTTCTTCTAACCGTGTCAAAAAAAACCCCAAAAAACCAAGACGTTTTTCTTCTGACGATGAAAGTTATGTAAGCTCATTGTAGAAAATTTGGAAAGTAGAGAAAAGCTAAAAGAAAAAAATTCTAAAACCCAAGGAACGCCAGCATTAGCGGTCTGTGTGGCAGGGGTATGTGGGGTTTCTGCACCACCTGCTCAATTCCGCCCTGAAACATCAAGTCTATTCTACAAACACACACACACGACCCGTGGCTACGCCCCAGGAAGACGTCTTGTCCTCCCTGCTGTGTGCTCGCAACTTGGAGCTCAACAGAGACCCAGCGGGTGATCCCAGGGCCTCTGCTGGATCCCCCGGGTCGCCCCGGAAGGTGACACCGCTATTTCCACGTCTCCTGGACAGAGCCACCCGACAGGGCTGCGCGGGAGCAAGCGGCAGAGGCAGGACCTCGGAGGGGGCTCAGCTCACTCACCTCGTCCGACACCTTGAACCTCCGCAGCAGCGCCACGACTTTCTGTTTGAAGTTTTGTTGCTGCAAGACAAGCGGCAGAGTCAGGAGCTGTGGGGGAGAGGCTGTCTCAAGAGGCTACGGCGCAGGCGGCTCAGACGCCGTGACGCTGAAGAACTCAAAAGCACTCCTGGCGCTACAGCAACAAGCAAGCTCATGGGCATCTAGAACCACAAGCCAAGGTCCAATGGTCCCAGGCCCGGTGAAGGGGAGCCTAGGGAGGGCCTGTGCCAACACTACTGTTCTTCCAGAAGACTCCACAGCCCTTCCCAGGATCACTGCCGTGGCCAACTCCACAAAGGGGGTGCTGCATGCCCCACGTCGGGTGGACACTCAGGCTGGCTGCCGTGAGGCACTTGGGTGGGTGCGCTCGGCGGTCAGCCCCAGCCCCATCTGCCCTGCGCACTGCCCTGGGCTGCAGAGCCTCAGCTCCGGCCACCCTGATGGCACAACCCTGCAAAGGCAGCCCACGTTGCTCCCTTCACAGCAGTGCACCTCGCGGGCCCTGGGACTGAGGCCAAAACGGGTCTCTGCACGGCGTGGGGTGCTGTGCTGCGCCCCAGAGACACGGCTTCACCCACGTCGGGAGCCGCCCGCCCGTCTCCCTGCCAAGGCAGTGGTGGTGTCTGGGGCCAGACTGTGCCTGTGCCCCTCGGCACTGGGCAAGGGGCTTCCCTGGCCACCACGCTGGCCCGGCCTGCGGAGGCATGGCTGGTGCTGTGAGTTCTTGGCGGGGGGCTCTGGGTGCCGGTCCTAGGCAGGGCCCTGGCCCAGGCTTTCCTCCAGAAGGAAAAACCTGGCAGCTCTTCCCCAGGCTCCTGGGGCCACAGCGCCGGGCAGGCCAGACGCTGGACAAAACCGGGAGGACTGGCCGCATCCAGCTGCATCTGGTGCCGGACCAAGGGGAGAGCCGCCTCCCCCAGGCTCTGCTCATGGAGCAGCCCGGGCAGTGCGGTAGCCAGCCCAGCCTGGGTCATGCCCTCTGCGCCTTGGAGACACCAGCACCTGGCGGGGTCCAGCAGCAGGGCTTGGCCCGGGATGCGCCCGCCTGGCTCGTGCCCACTTGGACTGACGAAAACCAGGCGCCTCTCACCCGGCCGCTGAGGCCACGGCTGCAGCGTGGGGTCTCCACGCCCTCACTGCCGCGTCTGGGGCAGAGGGTCCCCACCGAGCCCTAGGAGACGCCGTGAGCAGGCCGCGGGGCCCGGTGTGCGCCGCGGCTCCTCCAGTCCCACGCCCTCCCCAGGACTCCACCGCCGCGTCCCCGGCCGCCCTGCCGCCCGCCCCTTCCCCAGTGTTAGTAAAACGAGTCTCCACCGACCCTGGTCATGGACGTCGTTCTTACTATCGGTCGCCGCTGCTTCTTCGGCTTCCCCATGTCGAAGTCGTCCTCGTCCAGGTCCTGCGGGCACAAGCACGGTGCCTGGGCCACGAGGCCACCCAGCCCCGCAGGACCCCCGGCAGCGCACGTGGGCCGGGGCGGGGCCAGCCGCCAAGAGCCCCCACCGCAGTGAGCACTGCCCACGCCCCAGGCCCCGGGACGGGCGAGGCTCCCGCCCCCCAACCACGAGGTCGGCGCCCCGCCTGGTCACCTGCCCCTGCACGGCATCGTCGCTGGCCTCCTGCTCGGAGGAGAAGCTCTCGTACTCCTCCTCGGAATAGTTATCTGTGGAAGGAGCACGGAGGCACCTCGAGATTCCATCCGCTGGAACGCGGCCACCGAACCGCAGACCCCGACGCAGAGCAAGCTGCGAGGACACAGCCCTGCAGAGCCCCGGCCCGGGAGGCAGGCGCGGCCGGCCCGAGGCCCGAGGCCCGAGAGCCCGATGACGGCAGCCCTCGAGGCGCAGGGCTCGTGGGAGGCGGGAGGGCTGTGAGGACGGGGGCTCCACACTGACCGCCTGGGACCCCCACAGCCCCTCCTGCGTGTTTCAGCCTGGACTTGCGCTGGCTGGGTCCCCTGCCTACCCTGGGGTGGGGGCGGGGACACGGACCCCAGTTGTGATGGTGGCAACAGCTGGCGGCCTGAGCACCGCCCTTTGCCAGGACCCGCCAGACCACAGGCGCACTCACCCGCGGACTTGGCCTTGGGGCCGGCCTGCATGGCGCTGTCCTCGTGGTCGATGGGCTGGCTGGACAGGGACACGATCCAGATCTCGGCCACCTTGACGGGGGCCTCCTTGATGCTGCTGCACAGGCTGAGCACCTGGCCGCCCTCCGCGGGGTGCTGCATCACCTGCAGGCAGGGCGCGGGTCCAGCAGGGCACGGGAGGGACGGCACCCACCGCACGCGGCCCCCACCTGGCTGAGGGCTGGGGCTGCTGGAGGATGGGTAAGAGGGTGTGGGCCTCTCGGGGTGCCACGAGAAGAGGGCAGGGCTCTGCTGGGAGGGCCACGAGGGACTAAGGTGGGCGCGGGGGCGTGTGCACCCGAGACTGCTCTTGGTCTTGGGCACTCCTGCTGTCCCTGCAGAGCCACCCAAGCAGCTCCTGGGTCCCGCTCAGACCCCGCCTCCGCCCACGGCAGCAAAGCAGAGTGTAAAGCCGGCCCCTGACCCGCAGGGTCCGGTGTCCGGGACCTGTGTCTGTGGGGGGCCCACACAGGCTGAGGGACTCCCATGGCAGGGGACACCTGGCAGGCCCGGCTCACAGGACCGGCCAAGCCCTCTCTCGTGAGAGATTCCAACCAGGGAGCAGCACAGGGGGTCCCGGCGCCCACCTGGCCACCACCTGGGCTGCTTGCCTGTGCCCCACGCCAGCCTCACAGACGCGCAGCACGACAGCGTCCAAACGCACTCGCAGACGTGGGGCCTTCACGCCCCGGCAGCTGCCCCTGGGGGTCGTGTGCTCAGACCCAGATACTAGGATTCTATGGATCACATTTTTTTACACATCTGGGGGCCTGATTTTAGGTGCCAATTTTTTCTGAGACGGAGTCTCACTCTACTGCCCGGGCTAGAGTGCCGTGGCGTCATCCTAGCTCACAGCAACCTCAAACTCCTGGGCTCAAGCGATCCTTCTGCCTCAGCCTCCCGAGTAGCTGGGACTACAGGCATGCGCCACCATGCCTGGCTAATTTTTTCTATATATATTTTTAGTTGTCCAGCTACTTTCTTTCTATTTTTAGTAGAGACGGGGCCTCGCTTTTGCTCAGGCTGGTCTTGAACTCCTGAGCTCAAACGATCCGCCCACCTCGGCCTCCCAGAGTGCTAGGATTACAGGCGTGAGCCACCGCGCCCGGCCTAGGTGCCAGTTTTTCAATCAGTCAAATAAGAAAATGAAATGTTTGAGCAAACACACATCTGCTTCCACCTTCACTTCAGAAACCAGCGTAAGAAGGTCAGCGGGCAGCTTCACGGCAGCACGCACACCCTTCTGACGCGTTCGCGTGCGTGTGAGGGCGGGGGCACACCTGCACCCATGGCCGTGTGGCCGCCTGGCACTGCTCTGGCAGGAGCAGGTGAGGGCCTGGGCAGGGGCCACGTGTGGGCCAGGCAGGAGCTCGCGCCAAGCTCCAGAGGACCCACGTGGGGCTGGGGCCTTCTCCCCGCAGGTGAAACCTGCTCTTTCCTTCCTTCAGGTGGGAGCACGGGAGAGAAACCGGGCCTCTCATCAAAGGTGTTTCTGCTCTGGCCGCTGCAGCCGGCTGGAGCGCGCGTGTTCTGAGGGGTGCCGCGGGCAGGCCTGGGGTCACGAGGCAGGGTCAGGAGCTCGCTGGGAACCAGGGGCCACAGCTGAGGCAGGGCCCCCCGTGGCCCGGGTGGGGCTCGCAGGGAGCCTGGATGGTGCAGGCCCCGCCTCGGGTGGGGACGCGGCCCTCAGCTCACTGCGGCCACCGGACAGCCTCCCAGCCAACCCTCGGCTGCACGTTACCTGTGGCTCCTCCAGGCCCCGGTGGCCCTGCTTCTCCCACGCAGGGGCGCATGTCCCCTCCGTCCCGCCCCGTGCTGCACAGGGCCGGCCGGCTCCCAGTGAGGGGTCCGGCTACCGCTGAGGCTGGGAGATTTCCTGGGTGACGTTGGCCAGCTGGTACCTGTCCTAGCAGCCATTCCCACTCCTGCCCCGATGATCCCGGGACCACCCTCCCAGGCCGGGCTGCCAGACGCTCTCTGGACGCTGAGTGACCCACAGGAAAGGGCTGGGCTTGACTGACCTCAAAGGCCCCAGCTCCCATCAGCCCTGACTCCTGACGGCCTCCTCCCTTTGCTTTCAAATGAATTTTAATGACAGAATGAAACGCTTAATTAGAATAAATAGAATAATCAAAATAGAATAACCAAATAATTAAAATTTTGCAAAAACAGGCCAGGCACAGTGGCACACACCTATAACCCCAGCACTTAGGGAGGCTGAGACAGGAGGATCACTTGAGGCCAGGAGTTCGAGACCAGTCTGGGCAACGCAGCAAGACACTGTCTCCACAGAAACATTCTAACAATCAGCGGGACGTGGTGGCGCGTGCCGGCAGCCCCGGCTTCCCGTAGGTCTCGGTGCCGTTTTCCCAACAGCATGTGCGCACTTCCTATCTGTGTCACATTTTGGTAATTCTTACAATATTTCAACGTTTTTCACTATTATTATATCTGTTGCAGTGATCTGTGATCAGTGATCTGTGACGTTACTGTTGTAATTGTTTTGAGGCACCACAAAGAGATGGCAAACTTAATCCATAAATGTTCGTGTTCTGACCACTTCACTGACTGGCTGGTCCCGTCTCCCTCTCCTCGAGCCTTCCTCTTCCCTGAGACACAACAATACTGAAATTAGGCCAATTAATAACCTTATAATGGCTTCTCAGTGTTCAAGTGAAAGGAAGAGTCACACGTCTCTCACTCTAAATCTAAAGCTATAAATGATTAAGCTTAGTGGGGAAGGCATGTCGAAAGCCACGACAAGCTGAATGCCAGAGCCTCCTGTAGTTGTGAATGCAAAGGAAACGCTCCTGAAAAGAATTAAAAATGATACTCCAGTGAACGCACGAATGATAAGAAAGTGAAGCAGCCTTACTGCTGCTATGGAGAGAGTCTGAGTGGTCTGGACAGAAGATCAAACCAGCCCCGACATTCCCTTAAGCCAAAGCCTCAGCCAGAGCAAGGCCCTGACTCTCTTCGATTCTGTGAAGGCTGAGAGAGGTGAGGAAGCTGCAGAGAAAAGTTGGAAGCTGGCAGAGGCTGGCTCATGAGGTTTAAGGAAAGCAGCCGTCTCCACTAACATAAAAGTGCAAAGTGAAGCATCAAGGGCGGATGGAGAAGCTGCAGCTAAGATCACTCATGAAGGTGGCTACACCAAACAGCAGATTTTCCATGTAGATGAAACGGCTTTACACTGAAAGAAGATGCCGTCTAGGACTTTCATAGCTAGAGGGTAAGTCAAGGCCTGGCTCCAAAGCTTCGAAAGACAGGATGACTCTTTTGACAGGGGCTGATGCAGCTGGTGACTTTAAGTTGAAGCCAATGCCCATTTACCATTCTGAAAATCCTAGAGCTATCAAGAATTATGTTAAATCTATTCTGCCTGTGCTCTAGAAATGGAACAACAAAGTCTGGATGACAGCACATCTGTTTACAGCATGGTTTACTGAATATTTCAGGAATATTTAGCTCACTGTTGAGACCTGCTGCTCAGAAAAAAAGATTCCTTTCAAAATATTACTGCTCATTGACAATGCACCCTAATAGGAGTTGATTCTAACCTGGTCACCCAAGAGCTCTGATGGAGATATGCAAGGAGATGAACGTTGTTTTCAAGTCTGCTAATGCAACACCCATTCTGCTGTCCATGGATTGAGGAATAATTCTGACTTTTGAGTCTTATTATTTAAGTAATACATTTCATAAGGACACAGCTGCCATAGACAGTGATTCCTCTGGTGGATCTGGACAAAGTGCACTGAAAACCTTCTGGAAAGGATTCACCACTCTAGATGCCACTAAGAACATCTGTGATTCATGGGAGGAGGTAACAACATCAACATTAACAGGGGTTTGAAGTAGTGGATTCCAACCCTCACGGATGACTTTGAGGGGTTCAAGCCTTCAGTGGAGGAAGTCGCTGCAGATGTGGCGGAAACAGCAAGAGAACGAGAATCAGAAGTGGAGCCTGAGGGTGGGACCGAATTGCTGCGATCTCACGATAAGACTAGAACAGATGAGGGGTTGCTTCTTATGATGAGCAAAGAAAGTGGTCTCTTGAAGTGGAATCTACTCCTGGTGAGGACGCTGTGAACACTGTTGAAATGACAACAGAGGATTTAGAATATTCCGCAGACGCAGTTAATAAAGCAGCAGCAGGGTTTGAGAGGTTTGACTCCACTTTTGAAGGAAGTTCTGCTGTGAATAAAATGCTACCAAACAGCATCGCCTGCTACACAGGAATCTTTCGTGAAAGGAGAGTCAGTGGATGCGAGAAACTTCCTTGTCTCAGTTAAGAAACTGCCACGGCCGCCCCGCCCCCAGCACCCCTGAGCAGTCAGCAGCACCAACACCGAGACCAGACCTTCCGCCAGCAACAACTTACAGCCTGTGGATGGCTCAGGTGATTTTAGCATTTTTAGCAATAAAGTATTGTTTAATTAAGGCATGATGCTACTGCATACTTAATTGACAACAGTACAGTGCAAACATAATTTTATATGCACTAGAAACAAAAAAATCAAGTGACTCGCTTTATCGCGATATCGTTTTGTTGGGTGCTGTGGAACTGAGCCCAGTGTCTGCCGGGCCGCCCGTGTGTGCCGCGGCCCACTGCTCTCAGCCGCACGCACAGCGTGTTACGTGCTGAACACTGCAGGCAACTAACGCTACGGTAAGTGTTTGTGCACCCAGACGTTTCTAAACACAGAAGGGGCACGGTGAGAATACGATATGAAAGATAAAACGGCACACCTGTGCGGGGCACTTAGCACGGACGCCGCCTGCAGGACTGGAAGCTGCTCGGGGTGCGTGAGAGAGCCAGTGGTGAGTGAACGTGACGGCCGAGGACACCGCCGCGCACCGCTGTGGACTCCGCAAACCAGCGTAGCGCACTCGGGCTACGCCGAATTGACAGGGAAATAAAGCAGCCGTGTACGAGGTTAGGACAGCCACAGCATCACTTAGCGACAGGAATTTTCATCACTCGGCTATAGTCTTAGGGGACTGACTGTCGTACACCATCTGTTGTCGACCGAAATCATTCTCAAATGGCGCGTGGCCATACGGGCGCTCATGGAAAAGACCACACGCACACACGGGGCCAGTGGGGCGATGGCTCTCGTGCTGTCCTCACCCTGCCACCTTCCGAGTGCCCCACCGAGAGCCGCCCGTCCCTAGACACTTGGGTCTCCGGGTCTCCTGGGCTGGTCCTGGGCCGAGCGGTGTGTGCGGCTCGGGGGGAGGACCAAGAGGGACAGTGTGGCGTCGCGAAGACAGCTTCCCCAGCCACCACCACGCTTCCAGGTCACCCAGAGGCGCCCACTGCGCCCCTGGAGCCTGGTCTGCGGCCAGCCTACCTCCTGGGTTCTACTGAGGAGCCTGACCGGCCGGGGCTCCTGCATCCACCAGGCTGGGTCGGCTCGTCCGACCGCACGCACTCCCCTCCCTGGCTGCAGGGTGGGTCCCGTCGCTGAGACGGGCCACCTGCTGGCCGGAGCCCCCCGTCTCCTGGTCAGCTCGGTCATCGCGGGAGGTGCGAGGAAGAGGCAGCGGGCGACAGAGGGCAGCCCTGGGCGCAGGGCCGAGCAGGGTGGCTGGTCCTTCCCAGAGGGCTCAGCTGGGGGTCCGCACCAGGGAAGAGCTGGGTCACCCCACAGAGCACAGCCGCCCCACACCAACGTCCGGCTGGGCACCCACTGGAGCCCAGGTCCTCCGCTCCACGCCTCGGTGTCCCAGGTGAGGGCGCGTGGGCCGGGGCGGTGAGCCCCGCGGGGCGGAGCTGGGGTGGTGGGGCCCAGGCTGCTGGAGAGGAGGTGACGCCCGAGTGTCCTCGCGAGGCCTGCGCGACTCTTCTCCCCATTCCTGAGGTCCTGCGCAGGGCCTGTCGGCGGCCCTGCCTGTGTCTAGACAGCTGGCAGGGGAGGGCGCTACTGCTCGAGGCCCCCGGCCCCGCTCGGCCTGCCCTGCCACGTCCACTGGCCCCACGCTGTGCCCTCAGGACCCTTCCCTCCCACTGAGCACCACCCTCCACTAACCCCACCCCCGGCCCCAGCCCCTGTGCCAGCGGTGCCCTGCCCGCCCGGCTGTGCGGCCGCACAGCCACACCACGAGGCCCCAGCCAGGCTGCCTGGACCCCATCTGGGAGAGCGGCCTCCGCGCCCGCGTCTGTCTGTGTCAGCCAGGCCGGACACGGGCCTTGGGCTACCCCAGACCCCGCTCAACAACAAGCCCACAGCGGCCCACGGCGGGGAAACAGCCACTGCAGTACGGCAGGACATAGGACTAGAACCGGCCCCAGTGCCTGGGGACACACAGGGCCCGATCAGGTCCTGGGTCAGAGGCCGCTGGTAGGAGGAGACCCCTGAGGAGCCTGGAGGAGGGGAGCACTCAGGAGCACAGGGGCGGTCAGGCAACCGCGGCTTTGGGGTGGCAGGGGAGCTTCGCAGGCGTAGGCAGTGGGGCAGGGCTGCCGGGGTCACGCCCAGGGACTGGGCCTGTCTCCTGAGGACAGAGGGAAGGAGATGGGCTTTAAAGCAGCAGGTCAGGTGCCAGGTGTGCCCTTTGGGAAGGTCGCCCGGCATCGCCCAGGGGTCGGTGCAGAGAGCCGAAGGCGGGGCAGGCGGTGGAAGTTCCAGCAGGAGACACGGCGGGGCCAGGCCTGCACAGCTGGCGCTCAGAGCGCGGGCACCGCGCAAGGCGGCTGAGCAGGGGCTGACAGCACAGGAGCCCCCGCGCTGAGACAAGGTGCAGGGCGGGCACCGCCAGCGTCGCCAGGAGACATCAAACACCGCGGGGCGTCTGCTCAACTAGCAGAAGTGGCGACTCCAGGGCGGGCCCCGTGCTCACTGAGATCCAGCCTGGAGGCAGAGGCTGGGTGACTGGCGGCCTCAGGCCTTGGAGAGGCCTACGGACGGAGAGTCCGCGCCCGCGGGCCTGTTCCACCAGGGGCCTGTTCCGCCCTGTGCTCTGCTGCAGGGGCCCACGGGCGACTGAGGCTGGCCGGAGGCTGCGTTCCCACAGGGACCGAGGCCTCGGGAGGCGGCTCGCACTCTCCACACCCTTCACGCGCCGCCCGGGCAGCGGGAGGGGCTGAGCCCAGGCTGTGCTGGTGCTTGTCCCGGACAGATGGGTGCGGGAGGGTGGGGGGCCCAGCACTGACCTGCCCCTCTCGGGGAGACAGGAAGCCTCAGGCTCTAGCAGGGTGTGGGGGTGGGCTGCGGACACCCCCACTGTTCAAGCCCTGCAATGGGGGGGCCCTGGGAACAGGGGTCCTGGCAGGGTGAGGAGGGCTGGGGGGCACCTGCAGCTCTAGCGCCCAACGAGGGGCTGCCGCTGACCTCCCTCCGTCCAGGTGGGCAGCAGCAGAGCTGTGCGCACCCTGAGCACTACCGAGGCCCTGCAGCCCCCCCGAGGCCTCAACGCAACCCCCTGAGTGCGACAGGTTCCGCAGACCGCCAGGCCCCCAGGACAAGCTGGCCTGACCTCTGATTTCTTCCTGAGGGCCTTCGCCTTGGTTCCCCACCAGGGGACTTCGCACCCTCGAGCCCCTCCCCAAGCCAGACCAGCGGCAGCCTGTCCTGCTCCTCTGACCTGGGCCACAGCGTGTGCCGAGTGGGACACAGGCACGGGACGAAAGACACCGACACGGGAACCAACTGGGAGGACGCTTCCAGCGAGGCCTCCCGGAACGGGCTCCAGAACAGCCCCACCCGGCCAGAATCGCCCTCCTGAGGGCAGGACCGGCCGCTAGCGGGGCCCACGGACACGCAGGCACGAGTGAGCCACGCCGAGAGGCGGGTGGGCAAGAGGAGGCCCCGCCCAGGGCCCACGCTCCGCGCTCACGGCGGCACCCAGCCTCGAGGCGCCTCTGGTCCTCGAGAGAAAAGTGGACATTTGGACCCATGAGAGGAATCGCCTACACCCACGTGCCCTGGCGCCCGTGAGGACCAGCCCGCCGTGGCACTCACCTCGGCCATGCTGACGGAGCCCGCGGCCAGAGTCTTATAGCCCAGGATGGTCCGGTTCTTGTACCGCTTTCTGCGCTGCAGCATGATCTGAAGCTTGTTGCCTTCTCTCTTCAGGAAGTGAGGATACTGCGGGAGCAAGTGCGGGGCACAGCCTGAGCGCGCGCTCCCCGCGGCCCCAGGCAGCCCCCTCAGCCTCTGGCAGCCCAGCGTCCCTGCGGCAGGTGGTAAGGTCGACCCGCCCGCGAGGTGTGTGAAGACCAAGTGCCGACGAGGCCCGGAGGGCAGGGTCAACGGGACCCTTCCTGCAGCGGACAGCAGCGAGGACAAGCGGGTCGCCACGTGGGTGGCTGCGCAGCCTGGTCTGTGCCTTAACAGCCACAGCGGCAGAATGAACTATTTGTCCGGACGGTTGGGACAGGCCCAGGAACGCCTGTGGACGCCCACACACAGACCTGCAGCTCCCCTGGCCGGGATGCTGAGCACGCGGTGTGGCCCACGTGGTGTGTGGCAGGGGCTCCCGTGAGCAGCACCGTGCGCACGGCCCTGCTCGTCTGTGCGTCTTACAACAGCAGCTCCTGCAGTGCAGCAGAGCTTACGTGTATGGAGCTCACGTTCACGGGTTTTTTCTTAAGAGTTCACAAAAACCCGTTTAAAAAACTGCAGGAAGGTCGGGCGCGGTGGCTCACGCCTGTAATCCCAGCACTCTGGGAGGCCGAGGCAGGCGGATTGTTTGAGTTCAGGAGTTCAAG